>NW_005434661.1:174877-232542 GCF_000315625.1 Guillardia theta CCMP2712
CCCTACCCCGTCCTTTTCCACAACAATCACCCCTATGTATTCAAGTACCCCTCTAATCCAATTGAAAATACCCCACCCCCAAAATTGCTGTTTCCTCCGCCTCTTCATGCAGGTTAGTTGGCTGTGGTAGCGAAGCTAGGTGGTAGAGGAGAGGAGGAGAGGAGGAGAGGACAGGAGGACAGGAGGACAGGAGGACAGGAGGACAGGAGGACAGGAGGACAGGACAGGAGGAGAGGACAGGAGGACAGGAGGACAGGAGGACAGGAGGAGAGAAGGAGAGGAGAGGAGGACAGGAGGACAGGAGGACAGGAGGAGAGAAGGAGAGGAGAGGAGAAGAGAAGGAGAGGAGAGGAAGAAAGGAGAGGAGAGGAGGAGAGGAGAGGAGAGGAGAAGAGGAAAAGAGAAGGAGGAAGAGGCAGCAAGATGAGGGACAGGGACAGGGACTGGGAGTGATTCATCTTTTCGCAGCCTGCAATAATGTTGGGAGGGATTTTTTAATCTTAATGGTTTGCGCAGGCAGGAGACGTTTCTAGCTAGTGAAGACAACCGGGTGCAGATGACAAGACCCTCACCTTCCCTTCCCCTCCTTGTTGGGATTCCGCTGGTTGCCTCGCTCCTCCTCGTTTTCCTCACCTTCCCGTCACATCCAAGAACCGCTCTTGTCGGCCTGCAGCAGCGGCCTCCTGTGGTCCCAGCAGGTGGCCTGCAGCAGTCTCGTCTCTTCTGGGGCGATGCTCTCAAGGACGAGGACGAAGACGAGCCTAAGGGATGGCATGACAGCGACGAGCGCCTTCAGACCATGGCCAACGATGCTCTCGACCTGTGCGATGAGGTTGTTGTAGGAGGAGAGCAGCAGGAGCCCTCTAGGGTGAAGCACTGCGTCCACCGGGTGGTCCCTCAAGAGCTGACGAGATTCTGGCATACGCCAGCAGGGCTGGACGACTGGACCCAGCCCACGAGGAGGAAGGACGACTGGGGGGAGGAAGTAGCAGGAGCAAAGGAGCACAACTACGGGCGAACGTTGCAGAAGGTCATCGATCAGTTCCAGCCGCACACGTCATGGGACGGGAAAAAGATCTACGAGGACGGGAAGATCGTTGGTGTCCCTACCTACGATCGGAGCTCCTTCCTGGGGTACTCGGGGGCTGACAGGAGGGCAAATATCCTGTTTGATAGGCAGGTAAAAGATCTTGATGGGGGGAGGGGAGACAGAGACCAGGAGAGAGGAAGGGAGTGCGTTAGAGAGGGGAGGGATTGGAGGATGACTGAGCGAGGGGGAGGTGCGGAGAGGAGAGCAGCGAACGAGTGGTGGGATTCGTCGACTGACTTGCTACGTAGGCTGGAAGCCAAGTAGCCTTCAAGGGCTACGACGACGACGGTGCTAATGTACTGACATCTCCTTTGCTCTCCCCTCCTTCTCCTGTGTCGTAACCAAAAGACGTTGCCAGGATGACGAGAGCTACGATGTGCTGTACACAGAGAGGATGCCGTCTCAGGAGGGAGGCGGTGAGGAGGAGAGGACAGTGGTATCGTCCTCCGCTGCTCCAGCCGCATCCTCTAGGGTGAAGACTTCTTGTTTCTCGCTCCTCGGGATCCCAGCGTAACGATGTGAGAAGGTGCTGGGACTCACGAAACCGGAGAAGCGCAGAAGCAGGTTGATTTCTCCTCCTCCCCCTCCTCCTCCTCCTCCTCCAACTCTCTCCTCCTCCTCCTCCTCCTCCTCCTCTCTCCTCTTCCTCGTCCCCCCTCCCCCCACCCTTCCTCCTCCTCTGCTTCATCTGCCCCGCCTCTGTCTCCCCACCTCTACGGCTTCTTCACTTGCGTTGATCTTTCTTTCAGACTGCGGCAAACGGATGACCCTTTCATGCGATACGCCATGAAATTTTCCAAGGTAAAGTCGATGTTTCTCTTCTTGCAACCTCCAGCCCCTTCTTCTCTCCAACAGCCTTCTGCTCTCACTCCCTCTCATTCTCATCACATCAACTCTCTTCTTCCCTCTACTTTCTCCTTCTTGTCTCACTGCTTTCTTCTGCAGGATTCTGCGGTGGTTGTCGAGCAACCATGGGCGTCAGCCAGCCATCTCTCTACTGAAGTACGTTGAACATCCAGCTCCTCCTCCTCCTCCTCCTCCTCCTCCTTATCTTCATCTTCCTCGTCCTCTTGCTCTTCCTCTTGCTCTTCCTCGTCGACGCTATCATCATCTTGATCATCATTTCCCATCTCCTTATCTTCATTTTCATCATCGTCCTCCTCCCCTTTACTGCGCTCCTCCGCCATCGTCATCTTGCTCTGCCATTCGCACCTCTCCTCCTCATCTCTTGCTGGTCCACCTCCTCCATTACTTCCCCCTCCTCCTCTTGCGTCTCCAGCACTGAACCACCGATACAGACGAACATTGCCGAGGAGGAAGAAGGAGATCCCGACTCTTACCACGTCACTGTCCAAGGATTGGTCAGTCTTGCCCTTATTCCTCTCGTTTCTCTTTCCTACTCCCTTCTCCACGGCTTCTCCTCTACTTCGTCTCCTCTCTCCCTCCCCCAACTCTCTACTCTTAGTTTCTGACTCTCTGCCTCCTTGTCTGACTTGATCTGCAGCCGATCGGATGTGACGCGGGGGGCGTGCGTGCTCAGTGGGAAGGAGACCTGAAGGTGTCGGAAGTGAACTGTGGCAAGTAGCAGAAGTGGAGGATAATGGGAGGGAGGAGGGAGGGAGAGAGGAAGCGGCGAACTTGAAGTCTTTCCGATGTAGTTTACAAACATTTACAACCCAGTCGGGCGTCACCTCTCCTTCCCTGCCTCCACGTGTCGTTTGAGGATGCTGAGGTAAAGGAAGAAAGCGTCGTGCGGGCTGGCGGTCTTGGCGGACTGAAGGAGGGAGAGGACGTGCTTGTCCTGTAAGATCTTCTCTTTGGCTCGTTTGTGAGCGGCAAGGTGGGACAAAGTTTTCATCGCCTGCACCTTCAACCCTTCGTCCTCGCTGAGCGCAAGTGAGAGGAGGCAGGGCAGGGGAGGAGCGGTTGGGAGCAAAAGGGCAGGGCAGGAGGAAGGAGACGTGGAGTGGGGAGAGGAGCACTACCTGGAGAGGAAGTGGAGGATGGAGGTAGGGACGTCGTGGTCGACCAGAGCCTGGTGGAGGGCAGACACGTTGGACAGACAGGCGAGGGACGTGAGCTGTGGTGCCAAGTGAGACGAAGAGAGGAGGAGGAAAGTGACAAGAGGCGGATAAGAGGAGAAGGCCGACCTTGGTACAGAATGAGGAGGAGGTGGCAAGAGCGTAAGTGCGAGAATCGAGAAGACGCGAAAGATACAGAGGAAGAGGAGGAGGAACATGGGGAAGAGGATCCGAAGATGGACGGAGGTAGGCGATCGGGACGGGATTGGGGGTGGGATAACTCACAGCATTGAGCTGCATCTTCGGATCCTTGGAGGTAATGGCTCTGCTCAGCAACGAGATCCCGTCCTTGTCCACCAGCTGAAACCTGCACCTTTCCCCCGCCTGCATCGACCGTCACAAACTGATGACGTCATCACAGGGAAGACCTTGCAGAGGGAGAGGAGGAGCGAACTCGCTCTCCTCCTCAGCTCCAAATCGTCCTGCGCCATCATCCTCCTCATCATCTCGATGTTGCTGTCCGTCACCAGGTCCTCCCCTCCTCCTCCTGTGAGCGACGAGGACATCTACGCATGCTGTCAGCCTCCTCCTGCCGGTCGCAACGACAGCAGCACCTCCTCTGCAAACTTGTCGAACGCGCTCCGCCCTGCGCTCCCTCCTCCCTCCTCCCCCCGGTGCGCCTGCGATGCCGAAGTCCACAGGGCAGGTGTAGCAACGCTCCTCTCCTTCGAGAGCCCTCCGTCCTCCCCCAGCGGGATCCTGATGGTAGCATGTCCCAGCAGCGCCGCCTGAGCTGCAGCGGCGGCACGAGCGACGTTCCTGTCGGGGGACGACAGAGCGCGAGAGATCACGCGAGGAGCTGAAAGGCCCTCTAGTTGGGTCCGTATGCTCTCTCCGCCGATCTCAAGGAGGGAGGCGATGGTTCCCAGGGCCTTGGCACAGGTCCTCCCGTCCTTCAGGTCCTCTGCAGCATCTACGATGATGGGGAGGACGGCGCTGCTGCGGAGGGAGGGGAGGCATCGGGGGTTCTTGCTGAGGAGGCGGATGCAGGTCATGGCATCCAGCCGGGTCGTGGAGTTGCCGGAGAGCTGGACGGCTTTGGAGAGACGGAGAGGAGCGGACCAGGACAGGAAGGCGTCGTGGCTGGTGGCGTTTGCAGCCATTCTCGAGCAGATGAAGGCAGCAAGGGCCGAAAGCTCCGGGTCAGGAGACTGAAGGAGGGCAAAGATCTGACCCTCGCATCCTGACTGAAGGATTCTGTCCGCCGCATCCTCAAGCTCCAAGAGGCTCCTGAGGGCGCCATGGAGGTCCTGGATGGAGACGTCACCAGGGAGCATGTTCCCTGTGTGGAGGGCGAGGCTCAGGAGGACGGAGATGCCATCCTGCTCTATGATCTCGCCATGTTTCGCCTCCTGGTGTGCAGCAGCACAGAGGAAGCTCGCAGTGTCCAGGCAGCAGTTGCGCCATCGCGCTATGACGCTCTTGACGCTATCGCCCTGTCTCATACCGTAGTGGATGTCCTCTCGCAAGGGGTCGATCCCCGAGCATACGTATACCTTGTCCTCGTCCTTGAGCAGGAAGCCTATCCTCCCGTTGAGAGGCAGCGCGTGCCTCTGGCTGTCCTCCACCCATCGGATCCTCAGCGAGGGGATGTCGGAGCCGGCGAATAGCTCTCGGTGGAGCTTGCTGATCTCTCGGTGGAGGGCGTCGATGGTGGAGGATGACGAGACGACACATAGGAAGGGAGGGCATCCGTCGCTATGCACAAGGAGCCGAATGTCCTCCTTGCTGCCTCCCTCCCCCTCGCTTCTCCCCGCACTGGAATCAATCATCAGACGAACTAACGCACTTCCTCCCTCTCTCACGATCCCTCCCCAACATACCCCATACGCATGTACCCTTCCCCTCCCGAACCCCCTCTGCCCCTCCCGTCCTCGTCCTCCTCAGTCCTCCTCCTCCTCTCCCTCCTCCTCTTCCTCTTCCCTTCCCTCGCCATCCTCATTCCCCTCATCCGTTTCCCTCACCCAGCCATGGAGCGTCCCAGTGAGGCGGGCTCGATTGTTTCGGGGGCCGATCGCCACTGGATCGCCATGCCAGGGCGAGACGGAATGCGAGCTGCTATGGGAGGATAGAGAGGGAGCAGACGAGTAGAGGAGCAGACGAGGAGCTAGAGGTGGAGGAGCAGACGAGGAGCTAGAGGAGGAGGAGCAGGCAGCAGTGAGTCATCTCAGCAGTCTGATACGAGTGTTTGTGAGGACGTGAGGAGGTAGTCACGGGGGTGTTGCGACCCCTGCCGTGAGCTTGATCGATCGACATGTCGCGTTGTGTTCTTATCGCTCTCAGCCTTGTCGCTCACGTTCACTTCTCGGATGCCTTCCTGGTCGGAGGGCTTGCAAGGACATACTGGGGGAGCGCGAGAGGGTCAGGGGGCGAGAGGGTGAGCGGGAGGAGGAACATGGCGAGGGCAACAGGGGCTACGGTGCTGAAGAGCCAGCAGACAGAGGCGCCGGCAGGGCCACAGGAGCGTCATCCCATCTACTGGATCGACGAATGCGAGCCGCACGAGATGACGAGGGAGCTTGCAAGGAAGAACGAGCAGTACCTGTACAAGTTCCTCAACCACAAGGGGATCGCCCCCTTCAACCTTGACGCCTTCAAGGAGGCAGAGCGCGCGTACGCTGCGTTCAGCAGGGAGGCAGGCGGGGAGCCTCCCATCATCATCGACTCGTGCTGTGGGACAGGGAGGAGCACTTACAACCTTGCGCGGGAGAACCCGACGTCCTTTGTGGTAGGAGTGGATAAGAGCGAGGTGCGGCTGAATAGAAACCGAATCTTCCGTGAGTCCAGCAACGGGCCGGCAGAGAACATGGTGAACTTTGCTTTTCTTCTCCTCCCTCCTCTTCTCTTCCTTCCTTCACCTCCTCTCCCTACCTCCGTGCTGCCTTCCTATTCCTCCATCCCTGTATCCTGGCTCTCCTCCTCCTCCTCCTCCTCCTCCTCCTCCTTGGCTTTTTCTACCTCACTCTACAGCGTTCCTGCTCCCTTTCTCTGCCTCCGATCCCCATCCTTCTCTTCCCTCTCTCCTTCCCTCCATTTCTGCCCCGTTACCCTCCATCCGAGCTACCTCCTCCTCCGGCACTTCGAAACTGCTGACGTGTACTTCAAGATCCTCGTGCGGGCAAACTGCATCGACTTCTGGAGACTCATCTGGCAAGCAGGGTGGAAAATCGACCGCCATTTCATCTTGTACCCAAACCCGTACCCGAAGCCAGGGCAGCACTTTCTACGTTGGCACGGTTCCCCAGCTTTCCCGATCCTCCTGAAGATGGGGGGAGAGATTGAGGTGAGCGACGATGAGTCGCAGGCTGTTCCCTCAACGGCCGTGCAGGTCCGGGCAAGCTGGCGGACGTACCTAGAGGAGATGGCGATTGCAGCAGAGGAGATAGGAGGGGTGAAGGATGCTGTGGTGAGGAAGAACTTATCAGAGAGAGTTGGCTGAGAGGTTCTTGATCTGATTGTTTTCACGACAGATTGAACCTTTGCAATTCGGGAAAAACTTAGAGAAAGCGATTAGCAACTTCGAGCGGAAGTATGTGCTTGCCGGGCAGCCGATCTACCGCCTGAGATTCCCTCGCTTGCAACAAATTCCCTTTGACAGCAGCAGGAATGAATAATCGAAGATTCCTCCACAAGGGAGAAATGAAGAGAGGGAAAACAAAAGCTCTCCTCCCATTCTATGGCACATCATGCATGATTCTCAATGCAGAAAGTCTCTTTTCACGCCATTGGCGGTCGCACGCTCTCACTTCTTGCCCTTGCTGTCGGAGGGGTTGTTGCCCAGCACTCCCTGAAACGCATAGTACTGAGACCAAGGGTCGTCCAGGGGAGCAGAAGACGATTCTGCGATCGACTCCAAGGGCATCAACCTTGCCTTCCTCTCCTGCTCACGGATCTTCCGCTTCAGCAGCCGCCGCTTTCTATCTCTCATGATCTCCTGGTAGTGCTCGCTGTCCTCAAGCTTGGCCTCCGCCGCTCGTTGCTCGCTTGCTTCCCTGCTCGCCAGGAAGGAGCTCAAGGTGGACTGGTACTGCGAGGAGAGCCGCTGATCGATCCCCGCTGCATCCTTGGGGTCGATCACATAGTTGAGAGCGTCACTGATCCGCGCCGCCATGGTCACGTTCCGCAGCAGCACCGCTCCCTGGCAGCCCGGGACCCAGCCGTTGTCGCAGCAACCTGGACGGTGAGGTCAGCACGGGGACAAGGAAGGAGGAGGAGAGGACCTGGACAGACCAGGCAGGCGGCACAAGAAGACTCGGCGAACTCTCCTGCCTCCGGCCCGCTCGCTCCTGACGCTGGGTTCTCCTCTACAGTCTTGAGCTCCATTTGAGTCAGCCCGGAGCTGGGGTCAAGACGGCTGGGATGCTTGACGTCGCTACGGAACTTCTTGTTCATGATCCCCTGCTTCCTCCACATGCTCATCGCGTCCCTCCAGTCCTCTCCTGTCCGAGCGCTCGGGGACTTTGCTGCATGCAGTCCGCTGGTGCTGACCGCTGCCTTCCCCAGGAACTCATTCCCATCCTCCTCTCTCGCCCGCGCCTCAGCGATGCCTAACGCTAAGTTCGCAATGCTCTGCGTCACCGAGTCGCTGGTGAACATGCTGGTCACGCCCTTGGCTATGTTCTGCGCCTCCTTGCTCACCCCGCGCTGCCTCGTCCTCAGGTTAGAGACAAGGTTGCTGATGGCCTTCTGGTACTCTGAGTCCACGCCAGGAACCGTTGGCGTCTGCTGTCTCCTCCTCGCTCTTTTCCCTGCAGGAATGAAAACTCCAGGCTTCTTCTTGTACGTGATCTTGCCCGAGACAAACCTGTTCGCAAGGCAAACCATGGTCATTGTGGGGCAGGACAATTTTGATCAGGAGAAGGAGGGGAGAAGAGGACAAGGGAACTCACCTCCCATCAACATTTCCCGACAAAGTTCCTTCTCCCTCGCTCCCAGAACCTTGTCCACCGCCTGATCTGTCCAGCTGCAGGTCTCCCACCGATATCGGGACCCCGCACAGTCCACCCCTGCCGCAGCTCGTCGTGTCAAGTAGCGCCGTTGCTGAGCTCCTAGCATGTGCGGAGGAGCGGAGGGAGTCTACGAGAGAGGAATGAGATCGCCTCGAGAGGAGGAGGAGCAGCGAGCATGCCATGCCGCACACTAGCGCTCCTGCCATTCCCCTCCCTCTCCCCATGCCCCGAACAGCCATGCTGAGGACCAGTGCAGGACAGCAAAAAGAGAGTAGGTGGAAAGAGTAGGAAATTTTTGATGTCTTTTCTGGAATGGGTTTGCTGTCTTTTTGAGCGATAAAGGAGTACAGTCCTAATCGATAGTTGCTGTCTTTCCTGCTCCTTTCCCTTGCATGTCGGCTTTCATTCCGCCACTCGTTCTCTCCCGTGCCATGCAGCCACGTTGCGAGGAGAGAGAGACATGCCAGCTCTGCCGTTCTTGACCCTCCTGACCCTCCTCCTTCTCTCACATCCTCCTGCTTTCCTTCCTCTGTCCCGCTCCACTTCTCTGCACGGCTCCCTCCCATAAGCCCTTTCCCCGACTTGCTCCTCTCTCGCCTGCCTCACCTCCTAACCTCCCCATCACATCTCCTCCCTTCCTCCCTTCGTCTACTACTCCTTCACGCTCTCACCAGCGCCATGGCGACAGAAGCTCTGATACAGCAGATGGAGGGAAGAGTCGTGGCGCACGTCGACATGGATTGTTTTTACGTACAAGTGGAGCAGAGGAGGGACGAGAGTCTGCGAGGCAAGCCCGTCGCCGTCATACAGTACAACCCCAACGGGGACCTCCAGGACGTCAGGCCGGACGAGAACAGGAGGTGCGATCACAGCGACGGCAGTCTGATCGCCGTGAGTTACGAAGCAAGGTCGCCAGCTCGCCTTGCAGGGCACCCTGCTAACATCATGGCAGGGCCAAGGGGGTGAAGCGAATCATGCGGGGGAAGGAAGCAAGACAGGCGTGTCCTGACCTGATCCTCATCCAGGTCCCTGTAGCGCACAAGAAGAGCGACATCAACCTGTACCGGGAAGCAGGAGCCGAGGTCGTCAACGTGCTTGCCCGCTTCTCGTCCGCATGCGAACGAGCATCCATCGATGAGGTGTACTGTGACATCACCGATGCTGCTCTCCTGCAGCTGGACGAGATCGAGCGGAACTTCGGCGCGGACGTGGGGCCGACGCTGCTCGACGAGATGGACAAGACGTGGGTAGCGGGGTACGAGCAGCAGACGTTGGTCACTATGTCCAAGGAGGAGGTCAGGAACGGCCATAGCTCTATCTCCGCATGCCCGGACAGCGGTAACGGACAGGAGGAGTGGTGGAGGAGGCCTCTATCGCGGTGGAAGACGTCGGAGAGGCTGCTGGCTGCTGGAGCACAGGTGGTGACGAAGATGCGGCGAGCGGTGCTGGAGGAAACCAGCTTCACATGCTCTGCCGGCATTTCTCACAACAAGATTCTGGCCAAGTTGGGCTCGGGGCTGCACAAGCCCAACCAGCAGACGATCCTTCCCACGGAAGCTGCTCAGAAGCTGATGCAGGACCTGCCGATCTCACGCCTGAGGGGCCTGGGAGGGGAGAAGCTTGGAAAGGCGATCCAGGAAGAGTTCCATGTAGAGACTGTCGGGGAGCTGCAGAAAATTCCATGCCCGCTGCTTGTCTCTAAGTTCGGGGACAGCCCGAAGCCGCCGGGGGGGCTGTGGGTCTACCGGATCGCTAAGGGAATCTGCTTGCAGCCAGTGAAGGATCAGGAATTGGCCAAGTCAAGGGGATCAGGCAAGAGCCCTTCATCCTCCTTGTTCCCTCCTCTTGTGCTCACTTGAGATGCAGGTAAGGACTTTCTCCGCTCCAAGTTCGGTGCCCTCAACGATTTCGAAAAGATCGAGAAGTGGCTGCGCGAGATCGTGAGCCAGGTGTACGAGCTGCTGGTCAAGGACCGTGAACGGCTGGGCAGAATCGCAACAAACATGACAATCATGTTTCGTGAGGACGGTGAAAACCAGAAGACCCGAAGCTGTTCACTGCGGCAGCCTTACTCGCTGGACCGCATGGTGAGCGACCTGTTCCATGCGGTCAAAAAGGAGTACTCGACAGGAAGAAGGCCTGCCATCGCCTCCATGTTTGTCTCTGCGTCCAACTTTCAGGATCTTCCTAAGGGGAACAAACTCATCACCAACTTTTGGAAGTCCCAAGATAAATCTCAGGACGCGGCAGGGGATGAGCATGAAGATGCCAAGGGCGCAACAGCGCAGTCCCACGACATTGAACGCCCACCGAAGCAGATGCCGCAGAGTGAACCTGGCGGGGTGGCGCCTGAGCAGCAGAAGCAGGAGGTCGAGGCAGCGCGGGAGGAGAGGAAGAAAGGATCTCTTTACGCATCTAGCGAGATCGATGAGAATATCCTGAAGGAGCTGCCCAAGGAGATCCAGGAAGAGATTCGTCTGAGCATGAGGATAAACTCCCACCGCTCCAGCGCCTCCTCCTCCTCCGCATTTTCCAACTCAAGCGCCAAAGGAATCGACAAGTTTTTCAGCAAAACATCTGCGCAGGCTGAAGATTCTACCAGCGGCAAGAGAACACCTCAGACGTGTTCGAGTGATCGCCGGGTGAAACCGAAAATGTCCATCACGTCTTTCTTTCAACGCAAGTGATACTTGGCCGCGAACAGCAGCAGGAAAGACACAAGTGTAAATAGGTTGTAGTATACAGCAGTCTCAAGATTTATGGTGATTTTCGATTAAGAGTCCATCTACGAGGGTTGTTAGATGCAATATTTTTCAACTTCGTCTTATTCCTCGTCTAACGCAAAAGGGGTATCGTGCTCTTGACAAGTGAAGAGAGAAAGGACAAGGTCCTCCAATATGGACTGAGGCTTGCAAACTTTATCTTTCGACCTACAATGGAACGAGCGCTCGAAAAGAAGCTAAGATTTCTCAACTTTCTCCGTGTCAAGAATTTCGTATTTGAGAAACATCTGTTGGAGGATTCGCCGCTAAGGTCAAGCATGTCTTGACGGAACATGGAGTGCCCTGGGATTCTGAAAACTGTGATGCTGAGAATCGAGAGCTCATCCCAAGGTTCTTTCTGAGGGCAGCAGAGGACGCTTCGACAAATTTTAGCTTGAAAAATTCATATCAGAATTTCCCTTCTTGAACACAAAATCCTGCGAGGCGGTCAAGACGAGAGAAAAGGAGGGGAGAAGTGCAGAGGACACCTGCTTTCTTACACGCCCGCCATCATTGATCGCCAGTGTCATCACACCAAACTTGAGTTGTGCCTTCCATTTGTTCTTTGTCCGACTCACCTGCAACATTTCCAATCAGAAATCCTATTGCACCTTGACCGATTGTACACGACCTTCTCATACTGACACAGTATTAGATTGTGAGTCGAGTTCGCCACATCATCTTCTTCGTCATCGTCATCGTCCTCAGACCCCAGCTCCTCTTCTTCATTCGCCCCCTCATCCCCCTCCTCCTCCTCGTCATCGTCTGCCAGCTCTTCAGAAACCTGAAAGTCTCCCAGTGTACAGCTCCATTCATACCGCCATCAGATTCTCCATCCTCGCCAACCCGTCGACGCTTGATCGGGCTTGACCCAGCCCCGTCCGTTTGTTCAATGACAATCGTACAAGCCTTCAGATCTCGCGTTGCACTCGAGCTCTTGCCCGTCTTTGCCCCCTGAAACGAACGCTAATCACCCCTGGTCGCTCACTATGAGGATTTTTCTCACCCCCTCCTCACTTGATTCATCCTCAGCGCTTTCTGAAAAGATTTGCAGGCTTGTGTCTGCTCCATCAGTCTGCGGGAAGCCTGTGTCTCTCCGCATGTCCAGCGGGTAGCCCTGAGCATCATGCTGCATAAGAGGAGGGCAGGCGGCGACATACCCTCCCAGCATGCTGCCCCCGGCAAGATCTGTTCGAACATGTGTTCCATACGCATTGAGCTTCTCAGTCCATAGCTGCAAACAAGCATCAGGGCCTCAATCACCATACGTTTTGAAATCAGAAGATCCACTGAGGTTGATAAACATGGTAGGGAAAGTAAGGAGGAAGAACAAATCTGTCTTGACGGCAAAGAGACGGGGCAGGGGATAAATGGTCCACAACAGCACTTCTTTATCTGACTCGTCAAGCCCTCACACTCGCTCTCTTTTTATGAGAGCACGCTGCTAATGCGCCCTAGCAAGCACCAGACCCCCTAATGCATTCAGCTTGATGAATTGAGCCCTTATCATCTCATGGTCACAGTCACAACCATGCAACATATAACTCTGCGTGGTATGATAGGCAATGCAACTAGCATAGTCAAATGCAAAAGCATCGTGATGTTCGGGAAAAACCGATCGAACTGAAATGATCGTTGAGACATTTTCAGCAACAATGACAAAGGCAGACAAAGGATGGGTAACGAACAGCAACTCGACTGCATCTCTCCTCTCAGACACTATCAAAGATGTCGTATTTGAAGCCAGGCTGAAACCGCCTACAAGGTCTCCTCAATCCTTCCAAATAGGCCTGATCCACACAATTTACCCCTTGCCCCCCATCTCCCTCTCTTCTGCCGTATCATGATTCAGGCCTCACCCTTTGGAGCTCAGAAAGCACGTTGGTGTCCATTCCTTGTCCTATGAACTTGTTCCTTGACTCTTCCATCACGTCGCCCATGATTCGCCCGTAGATCTCCGCCATCTTCGTTGGGAACTGCGCCATTTCCACCAGCCGAGGCTTCCTCCGCCCCCTGCAGGCACCCCTACCCAATCATTTCCACTACCCCCTCATATTTTCTCGATTCAACCTTTATCACTACCCACCCTGAAAGAAAAAGAGCGAATCACTTCTTTGGGGGTTATCATATATGTGAACTTTACTATTATGGATACTAATTGATAAACTCCTATACTCAACCACATCAACTAAACCCTAAACCTCACTACCCCTTTACATCTCAAACTAAAGTACCCACCCCGATAATATTGATTGACAGTACCCCTACCCTTTCAAATAGAGTTCCTGGTCCTCGAGGACCCTCTTCCCCTCACTTGCCACGACTCCCGAGTCATTCGCAGTCATTCGCTGCCGCACTGATGATCAATGATTCGCCGCCGGGGCCGGTGGCCCGGCCGGCCTTCAACGTTGAACTTCGGAACGCCGCTCTCACCGGGCGAGGGCCGGGTGCCGCCATCACTCGCTTAGGACCGGCCGGGCCGCTGCCACGACTGGTACAGATATGCCAGTTTAGGCTTGCCAGTATACCACACGGCGTAATTTTCCTGACTTCTGCTAGGGCCGGGGGCAGCCTTCAAGTTGCCAGCCTGATCACCCCGGCTCAGGCTTCGAGTCTAATCCATGTCGTAGATACATCAGCATCATGGCATGATATTCAGTTCCATGTATTGTTGTACAGACAAGTAAAGGGTTCACACCACATGTTGCCTGATCACAGATCTGTTTCACAGTCTGCTCCTGCAAGTCCGCCAGGCTGGTCAAGTTATTGACCCGTTGATCACGCTGCCTTGTCCAAGACTCCACTCCAAGCAGACCTTGCCGAAGAAGCCTTCAAGGGGTACTGAAGTACAACGCCTTACCTCTTGGCTTCGTATCAGAGCCCTAGCAAACCGGACGGGACAGCACTCAAGGCTCAGGGCTTAGCCTTGATCTCCAAAAGTCAGACCAAGCACTCTCAAAAGGACTAAGAAGAGGAGCAGAAGCTTGTAAGAAGCCGAGCTAGAGCTCGCACGAGGCGTGTTTGCTCGTGCAGCAAGGAGTTTGTTGGAGAGATTCCCTGCTGCCCCATTCCCTTTTTAAGCCTCATGACCTGATGATGGGCGCTTCGCTCCATGTAGAGATGCATAATGCAGTCTTTTGACCGGTTAGGAAACAAAACCCTTCGCTTGCCGACCTACTGGACCTCCTGCAAGACTTGCCGGAAGGTTGCGACGATCTCTCTCTCGGAATCTCTTGTCTGAAAGACATGGCTGTCGTCACAGACATGGATAGAAGAGCCCGAGCTCCTCAAGTGCGTCAGTTGATACTCCGGGCAGAAGGGATCGCCGTTTGCATGGAAGACGTGCACAATTGACGGCGACGCAGAGAATGCAGGCAGAGGGATCCATGCAAACTTCGCCATGGCCTGAATTGTCGGTGCAAGAATCAACGTTGGCCCATTCCAGATCTTTTCCGAGAGAAGCCAGCAAGCAATCCCTCCTCCCCAGCTGAAACCAACCACAACATCACAAGGGTTTTCTCGGAGATATAATGAAGCTGCTGCAATGCACCGCCTGATAGAGTATCTCACAAACAGTGAAATCAACACTCTCAGAACAAAGATTGTTCCAACACAGACAGCTAAGTACGAGAATATCTTCTCAACAGAGCTCAAATCCTGGCCTTTGATCATGGTGAGCATCCAAGAAACCAACACCACGAACGCTACGATCACGGCAAGGTAAGGATTGAACCAGCACATTAGACCAACAGGTGGGGTGTGCATAGGCAGCTGGTAGAAGTCGCACGATGAGCGGCATGCCTGCATGACGGCAGTCAATGGGCCATCAGACCATCCCCCGAGCACAAGCGCCGTTCTCCTCGCCATGTTTGTTGTGGCTACCCGACTACCGTTTCAATGTCGGTTACGTGATAGTGCAAAAGACGGTTATCACATAACGGATGGGTCTTTTTGCCAGGGGGCCGATCGGATCCATGCAGTGAATTGAGGATGGGGGTAACGAGGAAGAGGAGCGCAGAAGCACGAGGCATGGCTGATTCCCCATGCTTCCCTTGCTCTGTCCTCTCCAACATCAGGACCAATGTCTTCTTCAAGATCTCCGTGCTTGCCATCTTGTGCTCTTGCCCTGCCCTACTTGCAGGGATCCCTGCCGGCGATGCGGCTGTGCAGGTGTCTGCGACCATTGGAGGGAGAAAAGGGGTAACGTGGAATATGCAGGCAAGGCATTTCTCATTGAAGCACTTGGAACATTTTCATGCTCATAGACCGGCCTATTCTCTGGGACTGAGAGGAGGTGGGCCGAAGAAGAACAAGGGGAAACCAAAGGGTCCCCCGGCAGCCAAGAAGGCTGATGCGAAGCAGGTGAGAGCTCTATCTCAACACTTGTGTTAAGTCTCTAAGACACTCCTCCTACCAAAGGCCTCAGAGAATCTCGATGTCTCGGATCTGAAGAAGGCTCTGCTAGATGACACCCTCCCTGTGGTAACAGGGAACCTTGAAAGCCATGAAGGCTCGAGGGACATCAAGATCGGAAGCTTCTCCCTAGAAGTGTACGGCAAGGTAAGAGATAGTAAAGATTGGCAGACTCTGATCTGCTTCCAGGTTTTGATTCAAGACACCACCATAGAATTGAACTACGGAAGGAGATATGGTTTGCTGGGAGCCAATGGTGTGGGGAAGACTTCTTTCCTCAAGGCCCTGGCTGCCCGGCTGGTTCCGATCCCCGAGTTTCACGACATCTTCATCCTGTCAGAGGAGGCGAAATCTACCAACATGTCGGCACTGGAGTACGTCGTGGCGGCTGCTGAGCATGAGGTGAACCGCCTTGAGAAGAAGGTCGAGGTCATCATCGAGCAGCATGGCCCAGATGCAGGTGCTGGTGGACGAGGCGGTGGGGGATTTCCTGCTCACCTCCTGCTTCCTGTTGCAGATGAACTGCAGCACATCTACGACCGCATCGACTCGATCGGGCCTGCCACCCTCAAAGTCAGAGCTGGGAAACTGCTGGCGGTACGATGGATGCTTGCAAGTTGTCTGTGTTTCTGATCACCATGGTGCCTGCCTGCTGTGCTGCAGGGCCTTGGATTTGATGCCGAACGCATGGCAAAACAGACCAAGGACATGTCGGGCGGGTGATCATCTGGCGGGTGTGGTTCGACCGGGCTGAGACATGTTGGCAGGTGGAGGATGCGAGTTGCGCTTGCTGAAGCTCTGTTTGTGCGGCCATCGATCCTCCTGCTCGATGAGCCGACAAACCATCTTGACTTGGGATCTGTTGTGTGGCTGGTGAGCAACGACGAGAACGAGAGAGACGAGGTGGAGAGAAAGGTCATGTTAGGCTTAGACTGTGAATGTGGACACGGATCGGGTTACGGTCTTTTTGCGATAAAAAATGAAGGGAGAGGTTTTGAGTGGAGGCAAGCTCAGAAAAATTTGTTTGTTGCATGGAAAGATTCAAAGGTCTTTTGGGCTGACCCGCATGCCAGGAAGACTATCTGTCCCGTTATGATTCCATCTTGGTCGTCACTAGTCATTCTCAGGCATGAAGACTCCGTTTGATTTGATGTGCTGATCTCCACTCCTCTCTCAGGATTTCTTGAACGGAGTGTGCACCAATATCATGGAGCTGCGCCAGATGAAACTCACGTATTGGACTGGAAACTACGATCAGGTGAAAATACTTTGGGGTTCTCGGGCCGGTACTTGACAGACGTTTTGTTCAGTTTGTGAAAACAAAGACTGAGCAAGAGGCAAATCAGGTATGAGATCTTGTCATTAACCTCCCTCCCTCCCTCCCTTCTTCCCTCCCTTCTACCCTCCCTTTCTCATTCACTCACTCACTCACTCACTCACTCACTTCACTTCACTTCTGGACCTTGTTTGCCCACTTGCACTGCTGGTCTCATGAGATTTGCTACAGATGAAGCTCTACTATAAACAGCAGGATGAAATCAAACACATGAAAGAGTTCATTGCGTCTTGCGGTCTGATGGCTTCTCCCAAATCCATTTCCAGCGTCTCATCGCATCCTCAGGCACCTACGCGAATCTTGTAAGGCAGGCCAAGTCACGTCAGAAGGTCTTGGACAAGATGGAGGAGGTCAACACTTGCTTACCTGCTGCTTTTTTTCCCGGAGCATCGCACGTGACATGAAGTTGCTGACGAGAGGTGGCAGGATGGTTTGATTCAGCCTGTGGTGACGGACAAGAAGATCAAGATCGAATTCCCACAGTGTGACAAGCTCGTCCCTCCCGTCATCGCCTTCACCGACGTTGCCTTCTCCTACTCTGGCAAGCCCGAAGACTACCTGTATGAGGTGAGGAGGGGAAAGAGAGGAGGAATGAGTGAAAGAGTAATGAGCGGGGAAGGAGAAAACGAGGAGGTACTTGCCTTGAAATACTTACTATGACACTTTCCTGAAGAATCTCAACATCGGTATCGATTCGGACTCTCGAGTTGCCCTTGTTGGTCCCAACGGCGCGGGGAAGTCAACCCTTTTGAAATTGATGTGAGTTTGGAGGAATGAAGGAGGCAGGGAAAGTAGGGAAAATCAAAGGGGAGAGAAAGGAGGACAGCAAGGGAGAGGAAGGAGCGCAAGAATGACGACAGGGAGGGAGAAAGACCGACAATTACAATTAGCAGCAAGAAGAAACTCATTCATCTTGAGCTTATTGGTCGTTGTGGGTTGTCACTCGTCACAGGTGCGGGAGGCTCCATCCCTCCAAGGGATCCATAACAATCAAACATGGCACCCGCCTTGGAGTCTTCGACCAGCACATGGCAGAGAAGGCAAGACTTAGTTTGATCTACTCTCTCTCCGTTTTCCTCTCCCTCTTCCTCTCCCTCTCCCTCTCCCTCTCCCTCTCCCTCTCCCTCTCCCTCTCCCTCTCCCTCTCCCTGTTCCGCACTATCTGCCAGTCTGGCTTATCTCTGCTTCTTTGAGTCTGAACTCCCTATATCCTTGCTTCCACCAACTCCAGTGACATCCATTTCTTCTTCCTACAGTTGGATCTCGACCTCTCTCCTATAGAATACATGCAGGCAACTCCACTCCTCCTGGTTTCCCTTGCATCTGATTATCCTCGGCAGAAACGTTTCCCTGGAAAGTTCAAAGACCTGCAGGTACTGCCTTCGAGATGACCCTTCTCCTTCTCCCTCCTATCTCACTCTTCCCCCAATCGCTCTCTCCTCCTCCTTCTCTCCCTTGTCCATTTCCTTACATCCTTTGTCCAGGACTGGAGGACAGCAGTCGGTCGCTTTGGGGTGACGGGAAAGCAGCAGATGGAGCCTATCAGGCAAGCCAGCAAAGAGACTTCTTCTTCCTCCTCCTCCTCCACCACCACCACTTCCTCCTCCTCCTCTTTTTCCTCCCTCCTCCTCCTCCTCACTTTCCTTCCTCCTCCTCCTCCTCCTCCTCCTCCTCCTCCTCCTCCTCCTCCTCCTCATTTTTCCTCCTCTCTCCAGAAAGATGTCAGATGGTCAGAAGCGCCGCGTCGTCTGGGCGGAGCTCTGGCTGATGTCACCCAACATGCTCCTCCTTGACGAGCCCACGAACCACTTGGACATGGAGTCCATCGATGCACTCGCAGGTCCTCACGCCCTTGCTGCCTTTCTTGCTCCCTGCCTTGCTGCCCTTCCTGCGCTTCCTCGTTCTGCCTCGCGCTGCCTTCTATGACAACTTCCTTTATCTTCCGTGCTGACCGGCTGCCTGTAGAGGGAATCAAGCAGTTCCAAGGAGGCCTGCTCCTGATTAGTCATGACTTCCGTCTGATCGATCAGGTAAGGGGACGAGATAGGAGGAGGCGGTGTTGAGGTTTCCTGCAGGTGGCGCAGGAAGTTTGGGTATGCGAGAAAGGTGTCACAAAGTGGACCAAGGTTGGGACCACCCTCCTCCTCCTCCTCCTCCTCCTCCTCCTCCTCCTCCTCCTCCTCCTCCTCCTGGTGCCCCTGCCCCTGCCCCTGGCCCTGCTCTTATTCGTTTTAGCATCCCTCTTACTTCTGCTCCTGCCAACCAATCCCCCCTCCCCCGGCCCCTGCTTTCTCGTCTGATCGTGCATTAGGGGATCCGCGAGTATAAGGAGTTGCTGAAGGAGCAGATGCTTGAAGCGCAGAAGGGGAGCTGAGCTTGCTTGAATGTCGGCTCCCTCGTTGCTTCCTCGTCCCGTGTGCCTTCCCGCAAGTTGCATGTCTTTATGTCAGATGTAGTGCATGTTCCCGAGGGAATGTCGCTCAAACTTGTCAGAACTTCAGTGCAAGAAAGCGTGTTGGTCAAGGGAGGGATGGAGTTGGGGTGTTGGATATGATTTAGCTAATCGAGTTTCTAGTCTATACATGCCATGGAAGAGTCTGACGACAGGTACATCGAGTCGTACACGTTAGGAATGCCATCAGCAGCACCTGAAAGACTTGTCTGCTCCCCGAGCATGCTCACGCTCAAAGGTCCTTCCTCATCAGCCGCATCGCGATCTTGCTGGTGAAGTCATAGTGATTGAGCTTGCGGTGGAACGATTGGCAGGAGCTGTAAACCTTGTAGGCGTCCACCTCGATCAGACCCAGGACGCTGCACAGGACCCTGAAGGGCAGTGGCTCCGGCGTCCGCGTCCTGGGGATCCAAAGGATGTCCTTACTCAGAAGTGTCTGGGACTGCATGATCATCGCCGCGTTGAAGTATGCCTCCATCATGCCATCGGGTCCTCTCACTTGAATCTCCTCCCGCCATCTCCCCGTCAACGGGTCTATCTTCCTCCTCCTCTTCTCGCTGTTCAAATTTTCTGCCCTCGTCGTTTTGAATGTGGAGATCAATTTGAAGACCCCCGCGCCCGTCCGCTGCGCATTCTTCCATGCATGCCCGTAGATTCGTCTCTCCTTCCCCTCAACCTCGACCTGAAGCTCCACCGTCTTGGTTTCTCCATGAGGATATTCCCCGCTCCATGCAGCATGCTGAAGGAACCGCATGGGAAAACCATGGCGCTTGCGGATTGCACCGTTGAAGAACGTGTTCCGTTCCAGGAGAGCGCGGGCGGGCGACAGAAGCGTAGTCGACGTTGCTGTAGATGATTTGACCCCGATCGAGATGCTCCTCAGCCAGCCGCAGGACGCACTCTGTGTGAGAGTACGTCGTAGGCTGGGCCGAGAGCTCGAACTTCAACCCGAGCCCGTTGGAACATTCGCCCAGCATGTTGAGCTCGAAGTCCATCGGAGGAACGCTGAGGTTTCCATGAGAGTACTGCAAGGAAGATGTCAGCTGCTGAGCAACTGTGTTGCTCCACCCTCCCCTCACCTTCTCCATTCTCGTCCTTGGTGCCCGGATCTTTGCCACAAACAGCTCCGTCCCAGCGCTGATCGTCCGCTTTCGAAGCTCATTCAGCGCATCGATGAGCGGCCGGATCTGCTCATACTCGTCGGTGCTCTCGGCAGCAGGAGGACAGAACCTCAGGTGCTGTTGCCACAGCTCGAACCGCTTGCGGTTGACTGCGAACCTGTTCTCAAGGTCTAGAGAGGGGATCAACTTTCGGCCTGAACTCTTCCACATGTCTTGGGCTCTGCCGTAGGGATGGATGCTCCTGGCGTACAAGGACCCCATGAATTGCAAGACTTCAGTCACCGTGAAAGGCTCGGCGTTCGCAGGTAGAGTCGCGTTTGTCCAGACCAGACAGCTCCCTGTCTCCTCCTGACCGAAGAAGAAATCCCAGGGAAAGAGCAGCTTCAAACAGTCCATCTCTGATCTTTGATCGGCATGGTGCAGAGTTTCAGGCCAGTTCACGATCGTCTTCTTGAACCCATAACCGTCCGATTCCCGTTGGTCGACGTCAATGTGCTTGTCGCAGAACTTCCAATTCCACACCTGGTTGCCCCAAGAGCACTTGAGGAGATCATGGTCAGCCGGCTCCTGCTCCAGATCGGAATCGCAATAAGATGCGTCAGAGTTGTCATCCTCTTCGGCATCTTCAGACCCATCCAGATCCTCCGATTGCCCACTCTCATACTCAAGGCCCTGGCTCTCTTCGTCGGGGCCAGCCCATTCCTCCCCCTCCAGCGATTCCCCGCTCTTCGAGGCGTCCTCATCTTCGTCGCTGTACTCCATCTCCTCCTCTTCGTCGCTGTACTCCATCTCCTCCTCTTCGTCGCTGTACTCCATCTCCTCCTCTTCAACATCTTCGCTCTGGTCTCCCTCTGACTCGCCTGCATCCACGTGTTCCGCGGGCAGTATCCTGACCATTCTTCAATCTGCCCGTCCCCGGTGGGGCCCCTCATCCCCGCTCAACCCGTATGATTTTACAAGGGCTTTCCCGCCAACTTTCAACAATGATGCCCTTCCAAAAACAGGAGGAAGGAGAAGAGAGGAGAGGAGAGGAGATGAAGGGAGGGGAGGGGAGGGGAGGGGAGGGGAGAGGAGGAGAGGAGAGGATAGGAAAGAGGAGATGGAAGGAGGGGAGGGGAGGGGAGAGGAGGAGAGGAGAGGGGAGAGGAGGAGAGGAGAGGAGAGAGGAGATGGAAGGAGGGGAGGGGAGGGAGGTGAAAGGAGAAGAGGAGAAGAGGAGGAGAGGAAAGGAGAGGGGAGGGGAGGGGAGGAGAGGAGAGGAGATGAAAGGATCAGGAGAGGAGGGGAGGGGAGAGGAGAGGAGAGGAGAGGAGAGGAGGAAACGGGAAGAGAGTGAGAGGGAAGACGAGAGGAGGGAGGGAAAGAAAATGCGGGAGACAATTGGAGCACGGAAAAACCATAGCAGAGGCAACATGAAAGAAGAAAGCAGAGCGAGGAAATTGCCATAGATCCAGCAGGGACAAAACCATTGTGGAGCCAGGAGGGATATTGTTTGGGAGGGAAGGAGGAGCAAGGTGCTGTACAATAAACTGGGAAGAGACGAAGATGATGGACAAGCGAAGATTGCCGGGGGCAGAGATATGAGGGTGTAATGAAGTTAGAAGCAAAGATAGCCCTGCAGTACCCAGAGTAAAGTTCCATGAGAACTGATGTGTTCCGATTGCAGGAAAATGTTTGCCGTGTAGGGCGAGGGAAAGAGGCTTACCAGAATCATGAGCACTAAACGTACCACAACCGAACCAGAAGTGAAACCTCCCACCTGCCAATCCCCTTTCGTGAATGTATTCAAGCATTTCGCTGTGGACTCTGAAAGAGGGTCCTTCAGGTGATCAGTAGAAGCGACTCCATTGAGGTTGTTGATGCGAGTTTGCAGGGAAGGAAATGTTGAGACTGTCATGGACAAGATCATTGGCAAGAAAGTTTACCGTATTGTAGGGAATGTGTTGGCTGCCAACTATCTCAGAATACCATTGAAGGCGAACCAGTCTCTACAATTGACTGGTCGGTATGTGTATATTCAGTTGCGAGCTATACCCGACAGATTTTACATCCTGCACTTGTATGTGACGACCGCCGATGAAAGAGTGCTCGATATCTCGATTACAAATCTCTTCAAAGAATGCAAAGTCATTGGAAATGTACTTCAATATCCTTGTCATCTGACAGGAAAGGTGATGAATGTTACATGATGATGTGTTTGTTGCGGACACTAAAACGTTGATGATCAGTGGACAACTTTGTGTGTGGACTTGGTTGAAATGCTGAATCGCAACAAGTGCGGGCGTTTCCATTGCCTCAAATCGATTCAGGTTGTATGATCTTTACCTAAGGAAACATCATTTAATGCTGATGTAGATATGTTCCAACATTTTTGTAAGAGATGTCTTCACATCGGAGTCAGTTTACACCAAGAAAACGATTCCCAAGCACTTTGTTTTTCCACTATTGCAGGTTTTACTCTCATGATTTTTTTCTACCTGGCTGATTCAGTTTTGTTATAGGAACCAGACTCACAAGACTTTTTGCAGCTACCGGTCTTGGACAACAAAGAGAAAGCTGAGAGAAACAGCACAGAGCCCAACGATGCTACTGCAAAAGAGCCTGCTCGTCGAGAGCCTCTGCGTGTTCAGCAGATATCTCAAATCAAACGGGGCAAGACAGCTTCTATCCTGAATCGTGCACATGCCAAGGACCCTCGACCAAAAACTAGCATTCCGCAATTGAACTCGAGCATTTCGTCTGATCAGGATTCCAAGAAGAAAATTTCGACAACATTCTCGCCTGAGCCTGCAATGGATCTGCGATTTTGCATCGGATACACAAGTAAGACTACTGGAAACATGATTTGGACGAGAGATTGTCGATCCATAATTTATTCATGTGCGGCAAAGATTGTGCATATGAATCCTGATACGGGTTCCCAAAAATTCTTCCTTGGTCACACAACGCCAATCTCGGTGATTGCATTGTCTCCCGATGAAAGTATACTTGCAAGTTGTCAAGAAGGCAAAGACCCTCTCGTTCGTCTTTGGGAGATGTCGACTGGTGAATGTTTGGCTGTCTTCGGAGGCCATGCGAGTGATGTCCAGTGTATCGACTTCAACTTAAGTGGAAACTGGATGATAACAGTGGGGAAAGAGGGCAAGGGGTCGACTAAGAATTTCAACAACTTGGTCATCTTGTGGGACGTGAGCCAAGTGCTCAAAGGTGGGAATGTCATGAAGTTGGTAGAGCATTCATTTGAACCAAGTTTGAACAAAATGAGATTCGTGCCGTTTGAAGAAGCGTGCCTTGTCTCATGTGGTATCGGTAATATACACATATGGAGGATCAAGAACGTGCGTGAAAAGTACGAAGTGAGGAGAATGGTGTTACACCTTGGACCGCACGCTAACCAGGTTTTCGTGGACCTCGCTTTCGAGGGAGTTCTTGGCGGGGTAGATACATTTGCACGCAGCATTTACTCTTGCACTGCCTCAGGATTATTGTATCAGATCAATTTCACCAACAGGAATATTGATCAGATCTACAGATTACACGATGACAGCATCAACTCCGTCGTGGTTACCGACGGTTTCTGTGTGACAGGCTCAGAGGATAGATTCTTGAGAGTCTGGCCTCTGGACTTCTCTGACTACTTCCTGGAGGCAGAACATGCAGCTCCAGTCAACGCACTTGCGGTTTCTTCTGATTGCCTGAGGATCGCTATTGGAACAGCGAATGGAACAATAGGGATCATGGACGTTCCAACGCACGGTTATCGCACTGTCGTCAGGTCGCACGAGAGCGTGGTGCTCGCCCTTGCCATGGATCCTCACAATCGAGAGTTCACCACGACTGCTTCAGATGGAACCATCAGGACCTGGGACCTAGACAGCTTCGAGCAGTTGTATGAGTTTCTGGCGCCAGGGGAACACGCTCTTTGCGTTGCTTACCATCCACGGAAGTATTTGATCGCCTGTGGATTTGAGGATGGGGCAGTTCGCATCTTCGACATTGCGAGTACCTCCCAATTGTTTGAGCACAAGCAGCACAGGTCAAAGGTCCTGTCGATCTCCTTCACAATGGATGGAGAAAAGCTCTTCTCTGCTGGACAGGATGGCATAATTTGTGTGTATGACGCTGTCCGAAACTATCAGCCTATCAAAAGCATCTCTACAGCATTCGCTGGTGACGAAATTGACCTCTCGATCAGCCCGAATGGGAAGTATATTGCGACCATCGGCGTTGGAAGTGCGAGTTTGATCATATACAACACAGATTCCATGGAAAAATGCATGGAGATGCCTTCTAATGGTCGAAGGATCAGGCTTGTCAAGTTTGCTCCAATCAAGAATTATGTCTATGCCATGACGAGGGACTCCAGACTGCAGAGCTACGATCTCAACGAGGGTCGAATCGTACAGGAATCGTCTCCCCTGCATTTGGACAACGTGAACACAATGGACTTCAGCGACAACGGAAATTTTTTGCTCACTGGAGGCAATGACGGGATTCTCAAGATGTGGGCGCTAGGCAAACAAGGGCCTCATGAGGCCAGATGCCAGTGCTTCATCGGACATTCTTCCCCAATCAATCGAGCTCTGTTCACACCCGACAAGAAACAGGTCGTGAGCGTCGGGAGCGGGAAGGGAATCTTGGTCTGGGACTTGCTGGTGGATACGGCAGAAGACGTCTCGGACTACATTGATCGTTTGATTGCAGAGAAAGTCACTGCGGAGTCACAGCAGCTTGATGGAGCTTCGGATAGACCGGAGACTCCACCACCCCGGTGGCCCGAACAGCAGAGCGAAGAAACAGAATCGCTCCTCGAAGAGTTGCTTCGTTTCAAACAGCAGATTGTAGTCCACGGCCAAGACCAGGCTGCAGCACCAGCCGAATACACCTCGAACGTAGAAGCCTTCTCAGAGCCCAGCCCATTGCAGCGACTGAGGGAACGAGCGATGAACATGGATTTCAGCTCATCTGCCAGTATGAGCTCCCAAAATCTTGAAAACAGCTACTCATTCATCGACAACGAAGTGCGCGCAGAGCAGAGTCAAATGTTCCTGCCGTTGATTCATTTCTCGGGGACCAGAAGACCAGCAAAGAGAGCAGAACGCAAGTACGTCGCAGCTGAGAATGAGGCAGGAATCAGGATGTCGCATATTTCGGGATACATGCAGATGCACAACTGCATGCTATGGCACCCTGATGCTGGGATGTTCACCACAGCCATCGGATCAAACATCATCGTTGAAGACCTGCACTCTCGCAAACAGAAGGTTCTGCACGAGCATGAAGAACAAATCTCCTGCATCGCCCTCTCGCCCGGTGGAAAGTGGCTCGCAACAGGCAGTGGCGTCCCTCTTGGGTCTAAGACGTCGGCTCCGATCTTCATCTGGGACTATGACAGCAGTATGACTGTGAGGCGACTGGACTATCATCAAGAGAGCATACAGAGCCTTGCATGGTCCCGGGATTCCACCTTATTGATCTCGGTAGGGAATTGCGAGCACCCGAGGATTGTCGTGTGGAATGTGATGAAGGGCAGTATTGTAGCTGCCTCCGACTGCAACCGTGTCATCCACGACGTCAAGTTTTGCAGAAGTCTCAACGAATTTGTCTCTGTGGGTCATGAGTTTGTGACTTTCTGGCTCCTGAACGAAGATTCAACCCTCCTCATGCAAGAGCTGACTGCGCCAGGGGACGATCCTGGAAACGTTCACTACACCTGCCTGGATGTGACTGGGGACAACGTCGTCTTTGTGGGCTCAGCAAACGGATGCGTGACGCAGTGGATTGCAAGTTCTGAGCAGAACGCGTTGATCGACACGTGGGAAACAGGCCAGGGAGAGCTGACGTCCATCTTCTCAAGGCAAGACAAAGTTTACACGTGTGGGCAGCATCCGCACATTCGCGTGTGGGGCAAACCGATAGACAGCCTGACAAGCAACTCGGTCGCATGGCAGATGATCCGACAGATCAATCTTGACGGCCCCGCGAAATCCCTCAGCCTTGACGAGCGGGGCAGCGAGGGGGTGGCGTCCACCACCTGCGGTTCCCTCTGGCACTTTGGCGAGGACCCTCCCACCAGGATCGAGAGCGGACATTCCGAGGAGATCCTCGATGTCGCGTACAGCGACGATGGAGAGCTCCTGGCATCTTGTGCTGCAGACGGCAGAGTGATGGTGTGGACGGTGAAGGGAGCTCAGCATCTCAAGAGTTTCGATGGAAGCCGCCATCCATGCTTGTGCATCGCGTTCGGTGTTGTACTTTTCTTGACGATACTCAGTCTTGCTGACTAGCTTTTCAGCCCCGACAGGCTCTTCCATCATCGCGGGATACTCAGATGGTGTTGCGCGAGAACTTGCTCTAACGGGGTCGACGAGCTCCGTGTCCAACGCTGTTCTGATCGACCAGGAGGCCATCACTGTTCGTGCCATGTTCCTTGAGAGGTCGCGCCTGACGCAGCGCAGGCCATCAGCTACTCGAGCTCCGGGCACTACATCCTCTGCGGGTTGCAAAAGGGAGGAGTCAGGGCTTTGAAGCCGCAGAGGAACGAAGTGAACGCTATCACCTGCATGTTTGTCGAAGAGGGAGCGATCTTGAGGTACACCTATCATGTGCCGATCCGCTGAGACTGAGAGACAAGCAGCATGAGCTACTCGTCCAACCATCCTGACTTGTGGCTGGCAACGTCATCGGTCGGAACTCTGCGCGTCTTCAAGTATGAGAGCTACTCGGGCAGATCGGAGCTCATCCTCTCGGTAATAGTCTGATCCTAAACCGCCACTACCACCTCCTCCTCCACCTCCCCCCATCCCCACCCATTCTCCTCTTCCAGCTGCTGACTGGTGGCATACAGGACTCTTTCGCTAACTCTGCTCCACTCTTCGCGGAGTTCTCTCGGTCACAACAGAGCATGATCATCCTTGGAGGAATGGCGATCGGCGTTGGAATTCACTTCTACGATATCGAGGCTCAAAGGGTCAGATCCCCCAACTCCGCTTTTCGTGTCCTCGTCCTTCCCCTGTCCCTCGTCCCCCTCCTGCTCCTTTATCTCCCTCCCCTGACCTGATCTCACCTTCTGATCATGGAACAGGTTGTCAAGAAGTTTACGGAGATGGATCAGATCGCTACTTGCCTTTCCATCTCTCCCTCCAACTACCTCGTTGCCATCGGAACCGAAGATTGTCTGGTGAAGGTGGGTACAGGAAGCGAATGAGAGGGGCCAGAGCAAACAAAGAGTGAGATTGCCATAAGAAGAGGCGAGATCAGGTCGAGGTGAAGCTGGATAGAGGGAGAGAGTTCAAAGGAAGATCAGAGACGGATTATGGACAGGGGAGGAGGAATGGAGGAGGAGGGTCGGGCGGGAGTTGGAGCGATCGATCAGTCTGACGGCTTCTTGCAGGTAATCGACTACGACGCAGGAACGTTTCAAGACTTCGCCGGACACTCTCACTCGCTCAAGAAGCTCAAGTTTGCTTCGCGAGGAGACATGATCGTGTCGTCGGGGAGCACAGAGATGGTCACGTGGCAAGTCTGCTTGTGAGGGATGTACATTAACGAAAACTCTGTCGAATGCATGTGATATCATAATGAATCAAGGTTGTTGAACGATGTCAGACCGACGGCCAATGTCCAGCTCTCCTTCCACAGCTCACTTGAGGATGTCTTCTCCTTTTGCTTTCCTCGTCCCTACCCAGCCCAGCTCCCTTCACCTCTTTGCCTCCATATTCTCTTCCAAATCTCCTCCTCTCACTGCTGACTCACATTCTTCGCTTCTTCTTCGATGTGCCTTGCAAGCTCAATGTCCCTCTTCGACAACCCATCGCAGTCGTGCGTCGTCAGAGTGATGTCCACCTTGTTGTATACGTTCGTCCTGCAATGTCGCCATCAACCCTCGTCCTCCCACCATCACAGAAGAATCTCACCATTCGGGGTGATGGTCAAGCCGATCAGCGTGCACAGCAACCCCCTGCATGAATTTGAAGGCCTTCTTGAAATCTTTGAACTTGAACTTCTTGTGGATCGCGTCTCTTGTGTCCATGACTGACCATCCTTCAGCCATCAGAGGATCGAGGAGATCTCGCTTCTCCTCCTCTTGCAGTCGCTCTGCTCTCTGGCTCATCCCTCTGCTCGGCAGGAAACCGTTGGTTGATGATGTCCTAGCGTGGCTTCAATCATCAACCAAATCCGCCTCCAATGATTACCACTACCCTGCCCATCCTACCACCGCCATCACCGCCATCACCACCACCACCACCACCACCACCTCCTCCTCCTCCTCCTCCTCCTCCTCCTCCTCCTCCTCCTCCTCCTCCTCCTCCTCCTCCTCCTCCTCCTCCTCCTCCTCCTCCTCTGCTGGCTTTCTTCAAATCTACATGATACTCATCCATAATTCCTCATTGAGGATACCACGATGCAGATGCTTGACAGAGCCGGCGAGCCAGTGGCTGGAAGCTCCGCATAAACCTTGAATCGAACAATTCCCTCAGTTCCTCAGCGAGTTGCCAACCCACACCTTCACTGTTATCATCAAGTCGTCTACTTGATCTATTGATCTCCTCTCTCTTCACCCTATCGACATGTTCTGACTTCGTCTCGACTCGCCATCCCCTCCTCGCTCCATTCTTTGCGCCCGAGTCTGGTCACTTGTTGCACCCCCCGCAACAAGCCTGCCTCGCCCGACTCATCAGTTGTTCAAACCTGCCCCGCCGGCCCGGCCCCTACTACCCGGCCCCGGCACTCAGGGCCTCCGGGGCCCAGTCGGAGGGTCTGAGTGTGGAGGCGCTTTCACTAGTAGTCTATCTCGTCACGGTGGCAGTCGTTTCTGCCTGGGCAAGCTTCTAGAAGGAATGTTCTGGAAGGCTGGACCCGCTCTCTTTGGAAACCCCCTGGACCCCTCCCTTACCTGCAGCGACCGCTGCAGGGGTGGATCACGTGGCCCCTGGTGCAGGGGTAGGGTCACAGCTACCACCCTGATGTCTTCGCTTATGAGGGGCAACGGAAGGGTGGTCAAGGTACCATACTTTTTAGTTACTTTGGGCCGACACATAAAAACGATTTCTTTTATGTGGTTACCCTTTCCACCCCATCACCACCCCCTTACCCCCAAAATGTATTACAAGTACAGGGGTCCAATCAGTGGGTGGTGTCAGCAAAACTGGTCCTCCACCCCACCCCACCGTTTAAGATTCTAACCCACCATCATTACATCTGTAAAGTGCAGGAAAGATAACCGGTCATCTGTGAGCGCCTGCTCTATTGCCAGTGTTCTAGAGCATGTAGTAACGTGACCTCACCTATCAAAGGGGGGGGCGGGGACAAACAGATTTGTAGCGCAGGTACGTTCCCCTGAAGTGTCTACCACACTGATAGCGATAATGGTACAGATAAATTGTACACAAGAGATAATTTAAAACAAAATATCTGTACTATATTCAGTGACTTATTTATAATCTTTACTTGGTCTTTGCGTGAATCCACCGCTGGTACTAAAAAAGCTGTTTCATTCCTCCTTTGCGGTACAAATCCTTTATGGGTATTTGAGTTGCAATCCTGTAGTAGGGTGGGTTTAAAATTGGTTGCCCAAAAGCATCGTCATCCGACACTCGGGGGTCGTTCTGGAAGGATCTGCAGATTTCTTTGTGGATATTGGCGTGCATTTGTTTCGTGTAGCAATCTTTGAAACGAAGACAAGGTACCCTAGCATTAATTACCTATTCAGATACATGATGCATTCTGCTTCCTCGTCCCAAGAAGATTATACACCAAAAAATCCGATGAAAAGCTTTGCCATTTAAGAATGGAATATGCTCCACATAAAATGTCTGTACCCCTATGTCCTCATAGGGGGTAGCGGGTATTGTTGGAAAGAACATGGGTCCGGACTAGTTCAGAAGGGGGTGAGGGTCCTCAAACTTCTGGAAGGAATTTCTGTGCATGATGTGGGGTAGGGTCTGAATCCGGGGAGACGGGAATGAGGTAGGGTACCTGGTATGCGGGGTGGGGCGAATACAGGTAGCTCAGGCATTGCAGGGTCCGGATGGCAGGGGTGAGTACGGACCGGTGAAAAGGTGGTCAGCAGAACGGGTATATTGATCCCATAATTTAAAAGGAGAGGCAGGGGTTGCAGGGGCAGGGGTCGGATTGGCAAGCGAAAACGTCAGGTAGGGTGGTATTCTCTACCCCTTCCCCTTGTTTCAATCATTGGGTCGTTGGGGTACCGTACTTCTCAAATTTACAGGGGTCTTCTACAGATGGGTAGGGGCCTACAGGGGCTGCGAACACTTGGAGGGGTCCAAGGCGAAAATGGTCATGCACATGGGTGCTTGAAAGGCCCAGAGCAGGCATATAACCACCTGACAGTACTGTGTATGAGGACCAGTGGGGATGAAGGAGGAGGGGTGGGGTTCTAACTTGACAATGAGACAGAGTGGGGTAGAGGGGATCCCTTCTCCGATGGGTGGTGGGGGGTGGGTGAGGGATCTTTAGAACTGAGGATGCAGGCACATAACCACCCAACCCTTGATAAGAAGTCGAGTTGATTAAAGGGGGTAGGGTGATTGACGATGGGTAGGTGGTGGTGAATGGTCTGATTGTGGAATAGGGGTGAAACTTTGCAAAGTTTCTACACGTAGATTGGAAGGGTGGTTTTGGGGGGATATGGGTGGGTACTGTGAAAGAACACCACCTAGTCTCAAGTCGAACTCAGGGGTACCAAATGTACTTGAGTGAACGTGTCGAATGGGCAGGGTAGGTGTTGTGAGGACAGTCTTCCAAGGGGGTAGGGGTGGAGCTTGTAGGGGTGGAATTGCAGGGGATAATTGGGAGTCGGGAGGGGAGGAGCAAGAGTCCCTGATCGCAGTGTTCGCGACACGCAGTTGTGTACGAAGACCCCTTCTGTGTGTATTGTTGTTTCCTGCCAGCCTCACGTTCATTCTTTCACTTCTATCCATCTCTCCCTACTATCTCGCTCGTGAGCTTGGCAGTTGTGGGATTCTCTCAAAGTTTGTTCCGCAAGTTTACGTGGGAAGTACTCATTGCTGGTTGTGATCGGTTTAAGATCCTCTGTGCGCACGTAAAGGTGACGCTGCTCAAAAAGGTTCGCAATTTTTCCGGTTGATTGTCTCCCCTTCGCGAAAACGTCGAGGCTTCTGTGACGTTTTCGGTGTGCAAGTCGACTTTGTGATTGACTTCAATTTGGTGCTCTACCTCCTACTTGAAAACTACGATGTGTACTTTTTACACTTCTTTCGCACTCCTGCCGACCACGGATTTCCAGTGAGTGAACCTTTCGTTCTTTATCCTCAGTAACAAGCGCGCAGGCCGTCGGTGATGCGTTCCGCACAGTGCATTCTGTTGCCACATTGCAAGCATGTCGAGCGAACTGGTGCACGAAGGGCCTGCAAACTGGAAGTTGTTGCAAGGCCTCACAAGCGTGGGTATATCACGGTTGCGTGTAAGGCTGGTCACCAGTGGGTGTGGTGCCAGCGATGCTGTGACTGTAACTTGGAGTATAAGGGTTGTACTCAACCGCAACACTGGCTTGAACGTGATTCATTTGACACTGGCAAAAGGAATCATATGCAATGCCATTCGACTAATTGCTCCACACCACCGAAGGTTCTTGGAAAGAGGCAGCGTTCATCGCCAACCTGTGTTGCCACTGCGGAATCGTCAGCACCGAGGCTGCTTCCAATCTCGGCATTGCTCTCAAACGCTTGCAATGATGGCAACAAAATCCCAACGCTTGTAACTCCTGACCTGCAGTTTGATAAGCATCTGCAACCGTCTTGCGCCTTGCCACCGTCGACTTACCCTATCATGCAACCACTGCAAGATGCTACTGTTGACTCGAAGAAGAATGTTTGCATGCTTGGTCATTGCAAGTATGTCGACAGGAAGCAATCCAAGTTCTGCATGTGTTCTCTGACCTTGCGAAGTCATCCTCGCGGATTGACAATGATCTCTTGCTCGGCGGGACACCAATACGTGTGGTGCCGTCAATGCTGCAACTGTACGCCCGCTGGATCATATGGATGTAAAAATCCAAATCACTGGCTGGAGCGGGATAGCTTTGATACCGGTAAGAGAAATCACATGCAGAGACACATCAAGGATGAAGTTGACGTGAAACCTCTTCTTGGTCTGTCTTGCACGAATGACAGTCCGTCGCCAGAACCTTTGCATGAAATCGGCGAAGGGAATGAACTCAAGCGAATCAAGCTGATGCCTGAAGAAGTCAAGCTTCCGGCAGTGACCGAACTGCGAGCATCGTTTGGTTCGCATGTTTGCTTTGATGGTCAAAAGCAGGTCGAATCGTCCGATGACCTCGCAAGCCAGCTCGGTTCGGTGAACACGACTGCAGCCGTTCTCGCGCTCGTCGCCCTGCAGCAGTCTTTTGCAGTCGAATGATGTAGCATTTTCGCACTTCTTACTTCTATTAATCCCTCCATGTGTGCACACTAATCTTTGTATTATATTTTGCTTACTTGAGTTGAACTTGTATTAAAATGAGATATACCACATCTGTGTGAGTGTCAAACGAAAATCATTCAGTTCTTCATTGAAACCGAGGCATTTTTTTGATAGTATCGAGTGTGACTGTAACACGAACGAAGAACTCGGAACTTATCATCAACCACCGGACGATGCGCCGCATTAGCCGCTCCGAGCTCAGCGTTCGTACGGTCACGATCATCGGATCGGGTGATGAACTTGCCAGGAACATCCGAGCTTTGCAAGGTGAAGGTGCACGCGGCATGCCCACGGTGAGATTTGCCCGCCACCGTACCTTTCGGAAGTCACTCGGCGTCATGAATCACAGGCTACTAGGCTAGCGCAATTCACTGACTCGGACACGCCGCCGCCGACCTGCCGCGCGAGCTGCCTGCGAGTCGCCGCGGCCGCAAGTTCGAAGAGCCACTCGAGTCAGTGCCGCTGAGCCGCTGAGCCTGCCCGCCGGGCGCTGTCGCGGCACCCGGGCGGCCCGCCGGCGCCCGGTTGTGACTCAGACGGCGGGCGAACCCGGCGAGTCGACCCGGTGACTGACAGGCTGCCAGGCCCGGGGACCGTACTAGGTGACCGGTCACAGGCTCACTGCCCGGCACTGCGCAGCAGTGCCGCCGCCCGGCGCCCGATCGGATCGGACAGTACCGCCGGTCAGGCTCGGTGGACGGTCCGTTTCCCGCCCCGGCCGGGCCCCGGGCCGGGCCGCGTGTCTCAAGTTTTGGCGGCCCGTCGTTACCACCCCCTGCATTCATATGGAACCCCTTGGGATACTCAGCCACCAAGCGCTGACCGAGCGAAGGAGCTCAAGCTGCTTGAGATGCTTGAAATATCCTTTAAGATAATTGGGTAATCAATCACCTTCAAGGAGATTGAAATTGAAGTTATAGCCCCACCCCCCAATATTGAGTACCCCACCCATTTGTTCATGTATGCCCTCCACTTCCTTGTAGGCCTGGCGCCATGCAGGGCGCTGCGGAGAAGACTGAAGGCGCGGCAGGTGGGGAGATGAGCAAGAGTAGACAGGAGAGGAGCATGAACGAGGACAGAAACATGCACCGGAACAGAGCTCAAAATATCTGCTGCGAACATGCGATGCAATGGCAGACTGCGGTGGAGGGTGGAGGAAAGGGGATCCCGTTGCTAGAAGAGGGGGGGTGGGGAGAGAAGAGAGGGAGTGTAGTGAAGATGTAGCTGATAGCAGGTAGACTAGAATTCCAGACGATGATAGCAGGTAGACTAGAATTCCAGATGATGATAGCAGGTAGACTAGAATTCCAGATGATGAGAAGGGGAAAGGATCTCTGCAAGGAGCAGGACGGAGCTTAGCTCGAGATGGATTGAGGAAGTGAAGGAATACTTGACCGTCTCATGTCTGCAGAGCCTGCAGAGCCTTCCGATGTGCCGAAGACATCCGTTATGTCGAGGTTCTCATCTCTTGTGACGTGCGAACGACCTCACGCTCCTTGACTCCAGCCCGAACAAGATCTGCGCCCCGAAGCCAGGGGCTCAGGCCACGAAGAGGAAGTGGGGCGACGAGAAGAAGTTCGTCGTGGCAGCAAGAGCGTTGCAGATCGACTCGGCTAGGCGGGGATACGAGTCACATGACGTCTGTCAGGTTCAGAATGGTCGTCTGGTGCGCATCTGCGATGTCTTTGGTACGTCAAGATCACAAGCGTCGAGGACCTCGGATGGAAGCACCTGGCTTCCTCTAAGAAAGATCGCGCAAAGGTCACTGAAACTACCCACCGACGCTTCTCCTCCGGCCTTGAAGACAACTGACTTGGCAGTGTCACTTTGGCAGGTGACTTCCTGCCTGATCTCCAACTCTCTCGTCCCCAATCTATTCTCTTCGTTCTGCATTCCCTCCAACTTCAACCGGCCCTTCCTCCCCACCATTGCAACCGCGACTTTCACAGCACATCCTCCAGCTCTTGTGGTTTGCGGGGAATGACCTTGACTTTCAGTTCGGCGACTTGGGTCCAGCTGCCTACCTGCCAAGCTCCCTCGCCATCTCCAGCTGGCAGCCGTTGTCCAAGTTTCCCAAAGATCTGATGCCAGTGCGGAGGCCCTTCCTCGTCGTCCTTCCTGTCGATGTGAGCGCGTGAGGCATGGCCAAGCTCTCCTCATGCGCTGGCAGGGCGACGACAAGGCGTCTGAGCGAGACCTCGCCAACCTGGAGAAGCACCTGACCAGCAGCGAGCAGGGAGCTTTGATCCGCGTGCGATCCATGGAGGCAGTGGCCTGTGCCAGCGACAGCATCAGCACGTTCAGGTGCGTGCGGAATTGAGGGAGGAAGGCTTGACTGCTCGTCGCAGAACGAGCAGCGATGAAGTTCTGCTCTTGGTACCCCCAGAACATCCCAAAGTGAAGTGGGAGATACAAAACCCGAAGGTGACACTGGATGCGGGAGGAAAGGTAGAGATGACAAGGCTCGCAGATCGAGGCTTCTGTCTGTTTGCTGGGCTTCTTCGTCACGCAAAGCAGCGAGGGGGAAGGGAACACTTGTTGACCTTGCAGCATGTAAAGTAAACACTCAGATCAAAGCGTGAGATTTCAGCGTGAGGGACAAGAACGCATTGACCACACTCAGGGTCTTCATCCCAGCATATCATCTAATGTAAACTTGGCTTTCACTTCCTGCTACTAGTATGGCTATCCGTTTTCGTCTCCGCCCTCTTCGTTTTCCTCCCTGCAGACTTGCTTCTGATCAGTGCTCTTCGTTGTCTTCAGCTGGCTCATCTTGGAAATGGACATGAACGGAGAGCTGGTTATCAGTGAGCGGCTGTTGTTTCCCCCGCACATCCTTGCTCTTGAGATCTTTGATCTGCAATCCGATGGAGTCAGAAAGCATGCACTCTCCTCCGCTGACTTCATCGTGCCAATGGCATCTGCATCTCACCCTACCGGCCCCTCCTCCTCGTCCTCCCCCTCTCTGCTCTTCGAATCAAGGTACCTGCGCCATCAGGCGAGCGTTCAGTCGAACTACCGCCTGTCCTTTCTCCGTGATTGCGTCCATGTCCGCCCTCAGCTTCTCGTTCTGCTTCCTTGCAACATCCTGCCATCGCCTGGTCATTGACCGACAGCTCAGTCACTTGCCTACCCTCTCTTGCGCCAGTTGTCGATTTTCGTTCTGAAGCGCCAGCACTTCACTCTCGAGCAGCTTGTCTGCAATTGGAGTGAGTTTAACATGCACACAAGAATGATAAGCTTACAATTCTGAGAGAGTTGTTCATATTCCTGAGTCAGTTGCTGCATTTGCAATCTAATATCGTTTTGTTCAAAATGAGATGTCTTCTCCTGTAATGACAAAACCATCATTCAGGTGTTTACAGGAGGAGAAGTGCTCATACCTTGTTTGTTCGTTTCCCTACAGCTTTTGAATCAGTTCTCTTTGTTATCTTACTTTCATTTCTGCTTGCTGTCGCTTTTGCCTCTTGCGTTACCGAGTGGTTGTTGATTATGGAGTCGTCTTGGCTGCCTTTTCCTGCTCGCATCTTGTTCCATCCATGCCATTTGAGAAGACTAGCAGGAGTTGACTGAGAGGAAGATATCGGCGACATGATTCCTTCCGCGCTCCCTCGAGGAGAAACGAGGCTCGGAGTCTTTGTCTTGCTCATGATCTGCTCCAACGTCTTGGTCTTGAGCTCATTCTTTCGCAGCTCCTCGTGGAAGTCAAAGGCGCCAACACAGAAGTTCTCGTTGCTGTCGTCACTCAAGATGCTGGAGATGCCGCTCCACGACTGCCTCGCGCTTCTGCCTCGAGTCAGGTTAGGTGAGGGCATCTGCTTCTGCTGCGGAGCTCTGTCCCCGTTGTCAGAGATTGGCGTCCGGGAGCGGGAGATGCCCGAGTCTGACCTCGGCGTCAACCTCCCAGTAGACTGAGCCTTCTCCAGCAACCGCTTGCTGGTGGCGGTGATGAAGCTCTTCTGCTGGGTAGCTTGCTGCAGCTTCTCTTCTGCCTCTTGCAACAACCTCTCTCTCTTCTCCCGCCGCTTCTGCAGGTACTCACACGTCAGCCTCTCCATCGCATCCTGCCCTCCGTCTCGGGACAAGACCAGTCGCTCAGAGTTGTGATCTATCTTCGGAGAGAAAGTGCTGTTCTTCTGCTCTTGCATCTGCAGCTCTTGCAATCGACCCTGGCTCTTCTCCTTGGCTTTCTTCCCGAACTCTATCAGTCGCTCATGCACAGGGCCATGCCGGTCGCCTTTCCGCATCAGCAGAATCCTCGAGACTTCGTTCATCACTGAGATCGGAGGGTCTTCTGACGTCTCCTTCGACACCGCTGGGCTCTTGCTCGCTCCTCGTGAGTGCAGGGGCTCTGCTCTTAGGTAAGGATTCTTATCGACCAGACCCAGAGATCGTTTTGACAGCTCAGGTTTGAAAGAGCAACCCTCTACCTCCTTCTCGGCCCTCTGCTGCATGACAGCGTTGAACCTCTCCTGTCTCCTTGCTTTCTGTTCCATCGCTTCCTGTACTGGGCTCTTGGATCTACTTGTCCTCGGAGTTTTCTCGGGCGTGAAGCTCCATGCTCTATGCTCGTACAGGCTCTGACTTGCTGCCATGTTTGCCCCGTCACCAGCGCCCTGCATGGAGTACTCAAGAATCGAAAGCCCAAGAAGTCCCAAGAGACAACCGAGGTTGTCAGAGTTCCGCGAGCGATCTGATAGCCATCCTACCTGATACGGGAGAAGGGGAAGAAGGAAACGGAGAGAGAAAACAGAGGCCTACAGGGGAAGGCGGCTAGGGCAAGAAAAGCGAGAGGAGAGGAGAGGAGAGAAGTGGAGAGAGGAAGAGGAGAGAAGAGGAGAGGGAGAGAGAAGGGGAGAGGACGAGGAGTGGGGAGACGTAAGGAGAGGAGCAGAGGACCAGAGGACCAGAGGAGGGGATGTTGTACGATCCTCCGATCCTTCAGCCCTGCCACCCCAACGCCGCCATGAGGAGCCCAGTTGCCTCTCACCTTCACTTGCAACCCCCGGGCCTCTGGTCATTTGTGTGTGTACTACCTTCAAGGTGGAACATTTTCCTTTAATCTCTCAAGTAAAATCAACATAGTGTCCTCGCTGCCCTCTTGCCACGCACCTCACACCCCCCCGGTGGACCTATGGGTGCTGCGGCTCATAACTGAAATGTCTGGCAAGAATTGAACGACTGATGTCACAGTGAGGGTGACAAGACGAGAGAGCAGAGAAGAGAAGAGAAGAGAAGAGAAGAAGAGAAGAAGAAGAAGAGAAGGAGAAGAAGAAGAGAAGAGGAGGAGAAGAAAGAGAAGAGAAGAGAGGGCTGAGAGAAGGGAGAAGAGAGGGGAGAAGGGAGGGGAGGAGAGAGGAGAGAGGAGAGAGGAGAGGAGAGGAGAAGAGAGAGGAGAGAAAAGGGAGAAGGGAGAGGGGAGTGGAGCCGGAAGACTCAGGAGGCGAGTGATGGAGCATTCAGCCTCTGGGCATGGAGAATCGTTACATCATTCAAGAAATCGAAAGAGAATGCCGGTGAGAATGATGGACCCATAGGCGTTGCTGAACCAGTTCAGCTCTGAGTTGGAGAAGTTCTTGTCGATGGTCGGAACCTCCATCAGCGACTTGTACGCCATCACTCGAAGGGTATGCGGGCACTGCCTCCCCTGCATCACCACTGCGCCCTTCTGTTCCGCCATGTGAACGTCTTGGCCAAGTACTTGGACGTGTAGACGATGGAGGGGCTGGTGACGAAGAACTTCTCCCACCGCAGCTCCTGCGCTCCAGCCGAGGTGCTGTGGTAGGGGTTGCTGCTGCTGTGCTTGTCGATCAGATCAGGACCGTGCGAGTTGGGCACGATGACGTATCTGTCCCTCAGGTCGATAAAGGATGGGTAGTACTCGTCCGCACTCACCAGCTTCCCGCTGAAATTTTGATCTCCAGGGAGGAGGAGCATCCGACTCTCAACGATCTTGGCAACCAGCTCTTTCCTGGTCCCGTGATAGCACACGTTCCAGTCCTCCCACACCCGGTGTCGCTTCGCGAGGATCGGGTCCACCCGCAGGCCGACCCGCACCCAACCTTGCGGAGCAGCATAGAGTCTCGCGGGGTTGCCTTTCCTCTTGGAGAAGGTGCAGGGCCACAGCTCATGGTCACCGCGGGGGTCCAGGTAGGACTCGTGAAGGCCCAGCGCCTCCAGCACAAACTCTCTCGCGGCCTGCAGCCTCTCGCAGGAGGAAGGGGGGGAGGGGCTCATGCCGGGCGGCAGGTACCTCACCATGGAGCGTTCGAGGCGGCAGAGCAGCTCGTGACGGCTATGAAGGTCGGGGAGGAGGATCTTGACCTTGTTGTAGTCGCCGTGAACTACCTGGACCATCTCGTAGCTGGGGACCAGCCGGACCTCCTGCACGTTGAGCTCCGAAGGCACAGACCCGGCGGTCCACTTGTTGCAGACCAAGGTGAGAAAGCGAATCAAGTTGAAGTTTTCAGCTCCTCCCGCCCACTCCAGGATGATGTCTCGAAGCAGCTTGCCACTCCGACCCCCCCGCTCTAGTCCCAGCTTGTCGAGCAGAGCCTGCACGTCCACGTCGAAATGAGCACACAGCGATCGCTGTTGGTCGTCGTCGAGCATGCCGCAGTATGCTTCCATCCCTCTCGTCCACTTCTTGGGGACCCTGCAGGAACGTCACTATTGTGATGACCTACCTCCAAAGGCTAAGAGCTCACAGTCGGTGCTCCTTCCACAAGAAGAAGTGTTTCAGCAACCTGAAGCGCAGGAACAACTTTCCTTTGTCGTCGACCATCTTCTTCATGTAGGTTGACTTGGGCCCCTTGGGTGCTCCATCTAACTGAGCAGCATGTGAGGCCCCAGTGCTGAGAGCGGTAAAGGCGAATCTTAGCAAGAGGCTCAAGTGACGAGCTCTGATCTTCTGCTCCACTAGCCTTCTCGTCTTGCTCAGATGAATCCCAAACTGCAACCAGCCCAAGCATTTCTTCAACGAGAATTCCAACGCCAACTTGACCTGCACAGTTCTCTTCCAATTTGTCTCTACAAAAACTTTCCATGCTGCAAACGCGGAGCTCATCAAAGCCCTCGTTCGCTTGCGTGTTTGCAACTGTAAGATCGAGGTTCGAGTCTCACAAAACTTCACAATAGAATTCCAACAAGACTTCATCAGGCCAATATCGGTACGTTTCCTGCGGAGAAAAGCTCTTGCAGCTTGCGCCTCCAGTCTCCACATGTGCCAACCCGGTCGAACAAGAACATGAAATTCATTCTGCCTCGCTTTGATCATGCTCTGCGTTTTGTGCTGCTTGAATTTGCGGTACAAGTCAAGTTGAAGTAAACCGTCTCTCAAGATCTTGACCGTGTGAGAGTGCTCTAAATCTTGAGAAACGATCTTCTTCATTGATCTCTTTCTTCGAATCTTCCAGCGGAAAAAGAACAACTTCACCGCGTTAATGTGTATTTGTTGAACTCTTTGACTCAATGCTCTTCTGCTCCAAGCGTGTGCCTGCCATGTTTTCAAGTACTTCAATCCTGTCCGTTGTTGTTTGCTCCTTGTTCTGCAGCGAATGAAGTGATTCAGTATCTTCCGACGCCTACAAACATCTGACAGTGCAGCAAACCCTTGTCTAAGCGCAAGGAGCTTATTCCGATACATCTTTGAACTTGCAACTTTTTGATTATGTCTTGAATCTTTCAACCATTCAACAAATCCTCCAAACGCAACTGCCTTAGCGTTGCTTCGCTCTTGAGAATTCGTAGCCTGTACATGTTTATACACAAAGAATCGCTGATTGCATATTGATCTCCAAATCCGTAGCACTCTTCTGGCGTTTTCATAGTATCTTTGTGAGCTCAACATTTCAACTGTCTCGAATGCCTTCCGTCTTAAAATTGAGAATTGTCTCCATGCCAAGAAAAATGTCCATCTTCTAATTTTCGCTCCTTTAGCCATGGATATTCGGGACAGCTTCATCAAGATTACCTTTCTGGTATAGAAGGTACGGTACTGCGAGACATGCTCATGTCCTAGGTATCGATCGAGAGCTTTGCGTTTGGTTTGCAACAAGTGCAAGGTATCACTCAAACAGAGCGACTCTTTCGACATCACGGCTGACAGCAGAAACGAGTAGAAGCTGGTTGCCAGCCTCCTCTCCGCATGTCTCGCTTGTAGCGCAATCAGCTTGGCCCTGTTGGCACTGACAGTCGACTTGAAGCTTTCAAAGTGATGCGTTAAACTTCGACTCCTGTAGCGTTCAACCCCGATAGCCTTGGCACATTCAACGTAGTAAGCCCAGTACCAGAGCGACAAGATCTCTGACAGGATCTTCCCTTGCTTCTGCCTGATGGCTTGCCGCACGCTCTTCCATTTCGCTGTCGAGACCTCAAACGACGCCTCGTCCTCGTACCAGACGTGCAGGTCTCGGAGGTGCTCGAAGATCTCGCGATTCGAGAGGTCCGAGTTGAAGCCTTGCTGCTGCAGCATCTCAGCAATGGGCTGGTTCAAGCGATCGCGTCAGAGCTGGTGGACGCTCTCAGGCATGGAGTCACCTCTGATGTGTAGATCATCTGAATGCGCGAATGACGGTTCTGTCTGACAGCATCGACGATGGGAAGCAAACTGAAACATATCAGCTTGAGCGTTGCAATCATTCCCTTACCCTTGACTCTCCAACTCTGCATTTCGCTCGATGCGAAGCTCCACAAGGCAGGCATTGGTGAGTAACGCCTCTGCCATAGCCCTGAGAACAAATCCCTTTGGTCACATGATCTGCCACGGAATCGTTTTTGAATTACATGCTGGTTTTCTTTCCCAGCCGATTAGCACCCAAGTCAAGATACTTGAGGTGATTGTTGTTTCCCAACATGCTTGCAACTATGCTACCACCTGAGACCAAGTTTCATCATCGTCTGTCGATTGAGAGACACTTCTGTCACCATCGTCGCCCATGACATTGTTTGCAAGATTCAATCTTTCAAGAAAACGCAAACCGCCATGGTCAGACGTCAAGTGCATGTGCAACGTTGTGGCTGCAATCAAAGGAGTTAGGGTATTGAGAGGCCTTGTCATAGCAACCTGTTGTGGCACCAGCCTCGTTCATCCCCAGGAACAGCTCTTTCAGCTTCAAGCTCTCGTTCTCTCCCAAGGCATGGACTATGTTGGCGCAGAGCAGGTCGCTCAAGCCATTGTTTCCTAGCCTGAGGATGGAGAGAGTCTTCTGGCACTGGACTGCTTGCACGAGATGGTAACCAGCGGTCTTGTCGAGATGGCTGCTTCCAAGGTCCAACTCCTGGAGACAAGGTGAACCTGGTGAGAAGGCTCCTTTCGACCTCACCTCGACCTTGTCGGAACTTCCGATGGCAACAAACAGCTCTTGGCCGATCTTCTCGAACGCGTCATCCGACAGGTCCAGTCCGCGCAAGTTTACAGCATGATCGAGATCTCCTGCTTCTAAAGTCTGAATCAAGTCCGCGACTGCGTCACTCTGATCCAGAGCGCTTTGCAATGATTCCGTCATGTTTGGCTGCTGCTGCAACGACATCCAACAAGAGGCTCTATCTTATCGCAGTGTTCCATGTCCCTCCCCGTCCTCTCCATGTCCAACTGTGAAGTCGTAGGCGGCGAACGTCGGTCTCATGCTTGAAGTGATCGGCGAGATGTGTGCTGTATCGGTTATGATTCACTGAATGCACTCTACGAAGACCTTCACGTCCTTTCCCTCATCGTCCTCTGCTCTTTCTGCTTTCCTTCCTCTGTCCTTCTCACCTCTCCCTCTCTTCTTCTTACTCTCCCTCACTTCTCGTCTCCTCAGGCCTACTAAACCATTTTGTCGTCAACTACCAACTGAGCACTGCAGTACCAACAATATTGAAGGGAAAACTACCGGTCCTCGTAGACTGCGTTGGGCCCTAACCTCACTCGGAAACTCTACGAGCAACCGGCCAGCAGCTCTAGGAGATCCTCTATATGGCATTTGCTGTCTCAGTGACTCTTATGTCCTTGTACAGAGGCGGGCTTACAAAAACGCCAGATTTCGGATTCGCACAGGACTGTGTTGAAATTTCCTTTAGAATTTGATAATTAGACATAACATTTCAAATTTGATCTAAAACACATAGACATTCAAACTTTCAAACTTCTTGACTTTGACACGCTTCACTCCCGAAAGTTCACTCTCCTTCTAGCCTTGCTGCCAGGACGTGAGAAGAGCAGCAGGAGAGTCAGCTGGGGAGCGCAGGCTCACCTCGGGGAGTCAGGCTTCTTCAAACTCGACAGCAGCTCGGAGTCGCCGACCAAGACGAGGCTTTCATGGGGGGAAATGGAAGACTTGCTGGCTGTATCCTCCTCCTCGAAGCTCAGCTTCATTGCTGAGTTGATCGGACTCTCAAGGCCGAAGGACCAGAGGAGACTGTCCTCTGCTGCCTTCCCGTTCAAGTTCGCAGCATCCGACTCACGAGGAGGTGATGGGTAGGGATACCTGAGTGAGAGTTTGAGGAGGAAGATCAGCGTTCCAAAGGAGCCACTTACCCGTGCACCCACGAGTCCGATAGGAGAGAGGCGTCAGTCTTTTGATCCTGAGGTGCAGGAGTCAAACGTGGAGATCTAGTTGCAGTTGACTCGCCCTGCCAACGAACACAGGAACGAAGACAGCGTCGGTTTGGATGTGAGCCTTGCCCGGTTCACCTGTTGCTGCACTCTGATCTTAAACATGGTCTTGGGGAAAAGAGCACAAGGAAACCAAGAGGAGGGAAAGAGCGAGTAGAGAAGGAGCAACAGGGAAGGAGGACGAGGGAACAAGGAGGAGAGCACGAATATGGAGAGTGCTTGAGGGAGACGAGCGAAAAGTCTCACTCAGCGCCGCATCCCTTCCTATGCGCGACCAGGTCACCAGGTCGGGGCCCGAGGAGGCGATCACGTGCTGTCCGGGGCTGCAGTAGCACATCAGGAATGCGCAGAGTTGGAGACTCCGACGATACTGCGATGCTGCAGGTGGGACTCGATCGGGGGAGGCGTACTTTGACCTTCCATCCATGAGCGCCTTCTTCTTCCTCGGATCGCCCTGGGGTCGAAGTCATGCAGATGTCAAGGTGGGCAAGGAGAAGAGGAGCAGCTGGGGCAGGAGGAGACTAGCACAGCAGGAGGATCAGCAGCGAAAGAGGATGGGATGGGCGAGGCGGTGGGGAAAGGAGGGTCAGGAAAGCGGAGTGTGAAGAGGTGGTCGATGAAAACACCTCGAGGACGACCTCTCTGTCGTGAGATTCTTGTAGAGCACAGGTGCTGAGGATTGAAAAGCGTCAGCCTCATCCTCCCTCACGGTGAGAAACGTTCTCACTCGTGCCCTCCCTCCTCCTGCCAGTCCGACACATCGCAAGTCTGACGAAGGACGCTCTGAGGGGCTGGCAGGGGAGACACTTCGCTACTGTCGGATGAGCTTCGGCCAGCTGTCTGACCTCTGATCACCTTGCTGCAGGCACATGTCAGCCTCGATAGCCGACGAGCAACGAGCACTCACTCGAGCCCTTCCCGCAGGCTGATGAGCTTCTGCTCTAGGTGGGACGTAGGGGTTGAATCCTGTGCTGTGGACGCGTCCTCGTTTTCCCCCTTCGACTCTTCAGCCTTGCGCGAGCTCCGAGCTCCTCCTCCTTCCTGCGATCCCCCCGGCCTGGCCCCCACGAGCGCCTCGGATGCTCCACGGACTTGCAAGGAGACTTGATGGCTGGGAGGGGGCCGTCTGCCGTTCACCACAAGTTTTGAATCCCTGGGAGAGGAGGAGGAGGAGATCTCCTCCACTTGTTGAGATACCTTCTGAACCGTCTCTTGCATGATCGCAAACTTGGCGTTCAGCTCCTCTAGCGTCTGAGCTCTGACCGCGTCAACCTGTTGGTTCCCCCTGTTCAGCCTTGAGCTCAAGGAATCGCAGGCCCCCACCTGCAGCACCTGTACTTCCTCCTTGAGCCTCCGCTCGCGCTCCTCGCTCGAGTCAAGCACCGCCTGCAGGTCACTTGAGCGTAAAAGAGGAGGGAGGGAAGAGGGAGGGAGGAGGGAGGAGGGAGGGAGGGAGGAAGGGAGGGAGGAGGAACCTTGAGATAGGCCATCTGCTCTGCCTTGACAATCTCAGTGTCATGGAGCACTAGAGAGATTTCCTTCTCCAGACGTTCGGTGAATACCGACTGCGTATGTGCGAGCTCTAGGCGGAGATCTGAAAGTGCTATCAGGGATTCTGCTCCTCTTCTTTCTTTCTCCTCTCTTTCAATTTTCCTCCCTCCTGTCTTCTCCTACCTGCTATCTGCGCGTTTGCTCGGCTGAGAAGATTCTCCGCATGCCTCCTCTTCTGCCGTTCCAGTATGGCCTGCTTCTGGTAACTTTGGAAAGGCATGTCAGCAACAACTAGCAAGAAGGAGAGAGGAGGAAGAGGAAAGGGCGAGGATCGCAAAGTAAAATGGAGGAGAGGAGGAGGCGGAGGCGATAGAAACCTTCTGACGTCCTCTAGTTCCATGTCGAACTCAAACATCACGTGTCCGAACTCGTCAACAATGCTCTGGGTAGCGTCAGGTCCAACCCGCCCTCCCCTGGCACATCGACCTGCAGATCTCTACTGATCGACACGGCATGGCGCATGGAGCATGCCTGTCGGATCTGCGAGTCCAACTTGCCTCTGCAGAAGGATAAGGAGGTGAAACATCTCCAAGACTCCTCCCACCTCCTCTGTGTGTCTGCGCTGTGGAGGTTCTGCCTGTTCTGCTCCTCCATGGCATCTCTCAGCCTCAAGTTCGTCTCCTCCAACTTCTCCTCCGAGCTCCTCAGCTTCTCTTCCAACACCTAGGATGATGTCAGCAGCAAGTTCTCCAGGCCTTGTCCTACGTGCCTGCCCCTTTTGCTCTGCTTTGCTCAAAAGCGTCTGCACCTCTTTCCTGTCCTCCTGACGATCATCTCAGCGAGCTGATGCTGCGAAGGGAGGAGGAGACCTTCTCTTTCTCCAGGTCGATCTCGAGAGACACCATGTTCTCCTTCTCGCACGTCAAGGGGAGGGGACGCAGCAGGAACAGCAACCTGCAATCTTCGAATCTCCTTCTTCAAGTCTGACGACTCTTGGTCTTTGAGTTGGAAAGTCTGCAAACGAACAAGTCAAGGATTCCGCAAGATATCTGCTCGAAGACCTGCAGGAGCTGAATGAGCTGGCTGTCTCTTTCCCGGACATGCTGCTTTAGCTGAGAGATCTCCCCTTCCAGGCTCAACTCCTTGAACACAAACTTGCCCGCCTACACCCCAGCTGCGAGTCAGACAGGAAGAGCTCAGAAGTTTCAGAGCTGCCTGCGAGTAAATCGACTGATCCCTGCGCTCCGACGCTACAGACGCGCTGCTGTCTGCGCACGACGCTCCTGCTCTGACGTTACTAGGAGACGGATATCCCGACTACAACCATGAGCGCGCGGTGAGTCCTTGACCTTGCTCTCCGTACTGGCCTGTGAGAGCGCTTGGTCGTCGTGACTTCTGTTCTTGAGTGATCCCTTGGGCTCGATATCTTCCATCTCGCATTGCGTTCCTCGCTCCTCCTTCTGCTGGCGGTTCATCGTCGAGCCCTCCTGCAGCAGCATCGGAAGTCGCCCGTTGAGAAACTCTGCTGGGGAAGGGAGGTCCTGACCCTGCGGGGGTAGCAGGTAGTTCCGCTGGTGAAAAGTTGGAAATGGGGCCGTCCGAGGGAGGGCGTGCTCTCGGAACGAAAAACTCCCGTCGTGCTGTTGGGAAGCTGAGGAGCAAACGTATATCAAGGTGACAAACACGTGAGAAACATTGGATGTACCCGAGGAACTTTTGTGTTCAGCCTTGGACCAAGGATCTAGGACCAACAATCAAGTTCAGCAGCGCATTGGTGCTGCGGCACTGCGACTGACTTACCATGTTCGGCACGCTGTGGCCTCCTCGACGACGATTTCGATCTGCGGTCGCGCCAGGAGCTCCCCCGCCTCTCTGATGGCGAGGACGAACCGCTCGCAAGGAAGTCAGAATCAGAATCGTCCGAGTAGGCGGCCCGGTGTCTTGGTTTCTGTCTCAAATCTGCTTCTCTAGATTTTCGCCGCACGCCAGAGCCCCGACGATGAGATCGTCTCTGCATCAACAGAGAGAGTTGAGAAGGACAAGCACGGGCTCCCAGTACCTCTACCTCCTCAGCTCGTTGCCACTCGTATTCTTCTGAAGACTCTTGTGAGTCTTGAGAAGATGAGAATTTCTTGACTGATGATCTTCGTTTTGAATGTTTCTTTTTGCTCTCCTTCCTCTCTTTTCCTTGACTTGCTGCTTGATCTGATCAGCTTTGAAGGTCGGAGCAGGTATGTACCAGGACTGTTTGCAGATTTTTGCAACACGAGCGAAGTTCTGTCACTAGCTTTGTCCTGCAAACTGATCAATATTGAGACGGTGGACGAGTATGAGATGCCTTGCTGAAAGAGCTTTCAAGCTGAGATCGCAGCACTTGTAAGGAATGTAATGCATCCGAGATCCTGCGAATATTTCAACCCGTGCAGAGAAACTTTCAGGGTCACCTGGACGAACGATCTTCTTTCAGATCCACAGCTCTGCCTGGAGGTAGAAAAAAGATGTCATTCCTCTCCATCCAAAACCCAACGACCCGTTAAAGTACATCGTAGATGGAGAGCAGGTGGTGATAACAGCTGAAATCTCGGTTTTCTTACTCTCTCCATATCAATCATAATTTCATCTATACTACCTCACTCATCGAACTCCATGCTGGTTACCTCTCTCTCCCACTACACCTCTCCCCCCCCTCTCCCTCTTCTCGTCGTCTTCGCCCCTCTCTACTTCCTCATCATCCCCTTGCCCCGCCAACTTCACCTGCCGCCGCCATTCAAGTCCGCCTTGACAACCCCTACCCTGAGACATATCCAGTCTATCTCTTTTTAGGTTAACTACCCTACCCTCTAAAGAATTGGTATCTTTAAATAGTACCCCTTTGCGAACACCACCCACCCCCATGATGTCATGATCTCGAGTCAAGACGACAACTCTACTTACTGGATGCTGCTCATCAACATGCGTAGAGGAGACGAGAGTGGAGAAGAGGAGGGGAGAGGAGGGGAGAGGAGGGGAGAGGAGGGGAGAGAGGATAGATGATAGAGGAGAAGGGGATAGAGAGCAGAGGGATCAGAAACTATATGTTCCATAGCAAGCTCATGTACAAAAGCAATGAAATCATGCTGGCATCGTCTTGTTTGTCCATTTGTCTCCTTCTCGGAAATTCTTGGTTGTAACACAACCGTTTAAAAGAATACTATTCATAACCAACCCTTTGACCTCTCAAGACTTCTGAAAAACGACCAGCTGCAGCTCCAAATTCTGCGGTATGGATCAGGGAAATACATAATCTTGACCACGACACCTCTTGCAAGTTTTGTGCGTTGGCCTCGCGCACTTGCAGACTGAACGGAGTGACATCAACGTCACCGATTTCCTTCATCATGCTGATCAGGCGCTCGACATGGTTGGTCCTGCCGCATCGGACTCGAGTGAGTGATCCAAGCGCAAACATCGCAAGCTACCTTGACAGCTCCTTGGCCGCTGGGGCAAACAGGTAAAACTTGCCACCCTCCGTCAAGGACTTTCGCACAGTCTCCAGGAGGGGCACCACAGCCGCATCCTCATACAGCAGGTCTGAACCTATGATAGCATCGTACTCCTCCCACCTGCTGCGATCCCCCGGCGCGTCGAACCAGTTGATCCTCCGCACAGACACGCCTCCCCTCCTCGCACTGTTGAGCATGATGTTGCACGCCAGGTTACCAAGGATCCCTTCGAGCTGATCCTCCAGCTGCACCTCCCCTCTCTCGCCATCCCAATCGGAGAACACCATCTCCTTGCTCGGGCAGGACTGTATCACACTCAGCCCTGACGAGTCATCATCCGTCAGCGTACGCTAGTCCTCGTTTCCCTCTCCTCCTCAAGTGGACACCCTGCCCCCGCCGCCTCCTCACTCTTGCGCTGAGATATATGTCTTCCTACAACTGTCGTTCCCTCTCCTCGCGCTCTCCTCAGCTCCTCCTGCTCTCCTCCTGCTCTCACCTGGTAAGCCACAGCCGCATCCCACTTCCAACACGCGGAGGTTCTCGAACAGCCCCTTCCTCCGAGGCGACTTGAGCCATGCGGCCAGTCCTATCGCTGATTCCCAGACTGCGAGAGGTGAGGTGAACAAACGAGACATAGTCGCAAGCGCGAGGAAAGGAAAGGACCTGTCTGCCCGTAGCCGAGGTGGTGAAACTGCATCTCACGAATCGATGTCTATGAGAGATTGTTCAGGTGAGACACTCAGGGGACTGCCTGGACAGGCTATACCTCAGTCCCGTCCTCAAAGATGAACCTCCGGAAGGTCGAGCGCGACCCGTCGTCCCCGTACCTCTCCAGCAGGTCGGCGCTTGGCTCGAAGGATGTTTCGCTGACAGTGAGCTCTTCATTGGGCCCTGAGAAGACGTACTTGATCGCAGTCTCCTCAGTCTCCTCTGTCCTCCACAGCCCGTCCCGCAGTTGAGATTTTAATTGTATCCTGGCATGAGGTCGATGCTGATATGCCCGGAGTCCGCATCCTCCTCCAGGAACGAGGCTTGTCGCCGAGTAAACGTCTGATATCGGAGTGTTCTGTACCTTCTGTTTGTCAGTATGCAAGAAGAAAGGGAGGAGGGGGGTAGGGGGGTAGCGATATGACGTCTGTACTCACATGGATTAAGGCAGATGTGAAGCCAGCGCAAGTTGGCAGCATCAGCAGCGAGAACCAACACAACCCTGTCGTCATCCTCCTTCTTCTTCCCCTATAACTCACCCACACACAAACTGCCTAGCGACTGGCTCTGCGACTTTCACCGTCCACACAGAGGAGGCCATCGTAGCTTTCGGATGCAGTAGGGGTCCTTTTGACCAGAACATTTAGACATTTTCCTGGGTGGCACATGGAGGCTGAGGCGGGTTTATAACTTGATGACCAGGTGTTGCCTTTCCTTACCGCCCCCACCGTCATCGGCTCCGGGCGCGGCGGAGTGAGGTGACTACCTACTGGGCATGAAAGGAGCTGGGCTATCAGCTGGGGACCAGCCTGTGTCAAGCTGGAAAGAGAGAGAGGCGGGGCTGACGAACTAGAAATCCTCTTCAATCAACATGCAGTAATAAGTTACGTCAGTCCGAATCCTCTCAAGTCCTTCAAATCAATTCCTCCAAGCACAGTCCCTTCCCAAACAAGACTATCATCTCACAGAGAAGAGAAGCTTTGCAAGGTTCCACTCCCTCTCCACCATCAAGTCTGCAGAGTGAAAGCGGAACAAGCCCGCCATGCTCTTCTTCGCTGCTCCTTCAGAGTCGCTCGGGCAAGGCGAGTGGCAGTGAGATTCCTCCTCCTCCTCCTCCTCCTCCTCGCTCCTGAACTTGGGGAAGTCCCTGGCAAGAAGCGGCGGGTCCTGATCGCTTCCGTCCCTGTACCGGGCCACGGAGCAGGGAACAGGAGGAGGCCCCCACGGATGGAGAAGAGCTTCGTGCTCCTGCTCCGAGACGCTGAGGGACGCGTCCGAGCTTCCTTCGGGGCAAGGGGAGAACCATTGGAGGACATAGCGACTGTCACCCTCCTCCTCCGTCTCGTTGCTGCAGTCGGGCGAATGAGGAGGGAATCGGTCAAGCTTCGAGTGCATGCCGGCAGCCACGGTCTCCAGGTTCACCTTCCACTCGTTGACCTTGATTGCCTTGTCCCTGCTCCAGCCGTCCGTGCCCTTCTCAGCTCGGTTGCCTTTCTGTGCGGCGAGCTCGGGTATGGGAGAGGAGCCCCTCTCCGTCACTGCGAGCGACCGCGCGGTCGCTGGCTGCGAGCTGTTCTCCTCCTTAACCTTCATGAGCTCCCCGCACGCGATGGAGGGCACGATGGGGGAGGCGGAGAAGCAGGAGTCGTGAGAGTCAGAAACCGAGGCCCGCAGCGTCTCCAGCTCCTCCTCCAGCTCCTTGATGTGACTCTGAAAGGGGGTCGTCAACGATGTCATCCCCTGCCCTTGTCTCTGCCCCTCCTCCTCCCCCCCCCCCCCTTCCTTCCAGGCTCCTCCTCCTCCTCCTCCTCCTCCTCCTCACCTTGGCTGTAGCAAGGTCTGCCACAAGCTGGAGCACTCGGTCATCGCTAGCATTGTTCCCCTGCAGTTCGTGTCACAATCCCTTGATCGCTGTCACCCCGAAGGTCTTCTCCCTCCTACCTTGTTGAAGTCTTGCTTCAACCTTGCGACTTCTTCCTCAGCCTTGTTGGCTCGCTCTCTCTCTGTCTCCACCTCGTCCCTTGCCCTGCAGCCCAGGTTAAACCCCACCATCATCAACCCCAACTCCCTCTCCACCAACACCACTTCCTCCCTCCCTCCCCTCTTTCCTCCTCCTCCTCCTCTTGTATCGCTGCCACTACTACTGCTACCCCTCTTCCTCCAACTACACCTCCTCATCTCACCTTTCTCTTTGCCTCTTCAGGTTCGAAATCTCCGCCTTCAGCTGTGAGATTTCGGTCTCGTTCGCCTCCACCTCCTCACAAGTCAGCCATTGTAACTCTGCAGCCGAACCCACCTGCTCCCGCAGCTCTGCCTCAACCTGCAGGCTGACTTGAAGGTCTTGCTTCAGTTTCTCCCTGCCATGAGAACGTGAGCATGATTCTCAACAGTCTTCTCCTCTCAATCTGCAGCTTTTTGTCCTCCAGCCCATCCTCTTCCTCCTCCTCCTCCTCCTCCTCCTCCCGCTCTTTTCAGGTCCCTCCGTGCCTTCCCCTCCTCCAATCCCCGCCATTACTTCTCTCTGCTTGAACCCTTGATCGCTTCCTGCAGCTCTAGTAGAGTCTTCTCCTTTTTCTCTACGTCAGGGGAGCATGCATATTCCCTCGTCGGAGACTCCCGTCGCTCTCCCTCCTTCGGCTGCTCGTCTTTCGGCCTGCGGATCGCATGTCAGGGGCACACGAGACTCATACAGCACAGCCATTCCTGTGCTCGTTGGACATAGTCCAGGCGTTGTCCAGGGCGCGAGAAAGGGAGCGCTTCTCGTCCAGCAGCCTGGAGCAGGTGGATTCCGACTTAGAGAGCAAGTACTTGAGACGGCCGACCTCCTCCTTGAGGTTTTCCACCGAGTCCGCGGGGATTGGGGAGTTCCTGCTCTCAAAGAACTTGTGGTCCGCAGATCGGAGGGAGGGAGACATGGAGGGAAAAACGCGGGGCGAGATGAAGCGACTGGAAGGCGTCATGCTGAAGGGCGAGCATCGCAGACGGTCGTAGGGCGTGCCAGGAGCAGAAACGGCGTCCTCACCTCGCTCCTCTACCTCAGGACTAGTTTCTCGGCTGTTCCGTCCGCTCTCAACGGAGGAGGCGCTTGAGGTGGGCGAGAACCTGACCGCCTTCGCTGCGGGAGAGGGGGAGGGAGTTCCAAGGAATAGCATGCGCTCCTCCTCCGACAGCGTGCTCACAAACTGCGCCAGTTGATCTCTGCTGGGGGAAGGACCCAGGGCCTGAAGAAAGGGTTGAGACGAGGAGCATTGCGAGGGATAGCGTACCTGTAGGAGAACTTGCTTTGTCTGGGCGGGAGTGAAAGATCGTCGACTCTTCTTGCTGCGCAAGACGCTCGCTGGCATTGGAACGTGTCTGTCTACAGCTGGCGACCGACCTTCCTCCGCCATGGTGGAACCACAACTTGCACTGCAAACAAAGCACTATCAGAAAACACCCACGGTGCACAACCTCAGCCTTCTCAACAAAACATCAAATTATGCTGTGTTTTCCATTAATCATCCATGGCCCTTTTGTTTTGACACAAAACACTTGACTTGCCGCATCTTTCCTCCAACAACTTCCATGATAGCCATAACCGTACCCGGTCGTCTTACCCTGCACATCAAGTTTCACGTTCTTCGTCTCACTCATTCACTTCATGTTCTTCCATTCCCATCCCAATCCTGCTCGTCTCATCTCTTCCCTTCCCTTCTCTCCTCTTGCTGCCTTCGACGTCCCCACCATCTCCTTCTTCCTACATCCCATGCATCCTCCAAGCTCTCGCACACGCATTTCCGTCCGATCCCGTATACGTAGCAAAATTGACCGTTTAGAGCAAGACCATTCAAAATTCGATAAAGCCTTTTTATAATATTATTCATAGATTTCAAAATTAAAAATAAAGTTTTGTTTTCCAATTGAAAAAAAATATTGGAGTTTGTAGCAACCAGCCAAACAGCATTTTTGTTGGAGAAATTTTCACATCAGGTCAGACAAGCAGCACCAGCACCAGCACCAGCACCAGCACCAGCACCAGCACCAGCAGAAGGAGCAGAAGGAGTATCGGGGTCTATCAACCTAGGGGCACAATGATCAGTGGACCAAGAGACGAAGGAAGCAATTAAAAGTGGTGGATGAGGAGAATTTCAGCAGAAAAGGAGGAGGAGGAGGAGGAGGAGGAGGAGGAGGAGGAGGAGGATATCGAGACAAGTTGCAGGAGGAAGGAAAGAGAAATTCAAGGCTATGGAGATGAGTGAAGGAGAAGATGGTGGTGGTGGAGGAGGAACTAGAGGAAGAGGTGGAGGAAGAGGTGGAGGAAGTGGTGGTGATGGAGAAGGAGGAATATGAGCCAGCAGGTGGAGGTGGTGGTGGCTGTAATGGTAGTGGAGGTGTTGGCGGGTGTGGAGGAAGAGGAGGAAGAGGAAGAAGAGGCACGACGACAGGCAAGCTGGCTGACTTTGCCTGCCGCTGACCGACCAACTGACTGACTGACACTTACTTATCCTGACTGGCTCTAAGTGATACCGACTGATGTTCAACGTGACTGAATGAGTAAAAGATCGATTAACTGTCACTGAAAGTATCTCAACGGTACGCAAGGCCCTCAAACCAGATGAAATCAGTTCGTTCAATCAAATCACTGGTGTCACGTTCAAAGTCAACAGCGAGATGCCATAGCGGCTGTCCCGCCGGTTGTTCACGATTAAAATGTTTCAAATCGACTCATCGTCCACATCCATCAAGTGGACTTTCACTCCCTGCCCGCATCCCTTCGCTCCCTGCCCGCATCCCTTCGCTCCCTGCCCGCATCCCTTCACTCCCTGCCCGCATCCCTTCGCTCCCTGCCCGCATCCCTTCGCTCCCTGCCCGCATCCCTTCGCTCCCTGCCCGCATCCCTTCACTCCCTGCCCGCATCCCTTCGCTCCCTGCCCGCATCCCTTCGCTCCCTGCCCGCATCCCTTCGCTCCCTGCCCGCATCCCTTCGCTCCCTGCCCGCATCCCTTCACTCCCTGCCCGCATCCCTTCACTCCCTGCCCGCATCCCTTCACTCCCTGCCCGCATCCCTTGACTCCCTGCCCGCATCCCTTCGCTCCCTGCCCGCATCCCTTCGCTCCCTGCCCGCATCCCTCCGGCAGCCTCAGACCGCCTGCCTGTAGATCCTTGTGCACATGATGCTCTTGCAGTTGCAGATGGGGCAGGGGCTCGGAAACTTGACGCTGCAGAGCTCACACACTGCCTGGTGGCCGCAAGGGATGTACGCATGCGTTGACAACGCTTCGAAGCAGATCACGCACATGTCATCCCCATCGTCCTTGGGGTGGTTGCTTCTGATGGCGCCTCCCTTGTCATCGTCCCATCGGTACTTGGCTCCTGCGTCGCTCAACTTCCCGTCCCCTCCTTCCCCCTGATCATCGTCGTCGTTGTCCTCCAGGTCTTTGCTCCCTTTCTTGGTCTTCTTCTTCTTGTTTCGTTTCTTTCCCTCCCCCTTCTCAGTCGCTGCTGGCTCGAGCATCTTCATGATCTCATCAATCTTGTCGTCTGTCAGCTCTGACTTGTCCGACTTTTCCAACTTTTCACTCTGATTCTGATTCACAGGCTCTGCCACTTTGATTGTCTTGCGACCCCCCCTCCAGTTGCAATCCTGCCACACGATGGTCGGGTCGCCAAGCTCTTGAATGTGCTTCATCAGTATCTCTATCACGTCCCCTCCTCCCTTCTTGTATTTCCCTCTTGGCGGTGCCACGAGATTTTCCGTCAAATTCTGCGACCTGATCTCACTTTTCACATCATTGTTGTCCCTTGACATGTATGCTAAGGTTCGACAGCACAACCTCCGGAGAGCTTCGTCAGCTTTCTTGTTCCTCAGCACCGTGACGATGGTCTGTACTGCTCCTGATCTCGCCATGGCATCCACGAACTCTTGGCGCTCCATGGACACAAAGCCAAACAGAAGCTTCATGCCCACATCCACCAACTGCGTATTATCGGGGAAAGTCCGCAGGGATTTGACGATACACTCGATCCCCTTAGCATGGAAGATCTCAGCTGCTGCTTGAAGGTTGACTGCTGCAATTGACCGCAGAACCTTGAGTCCCTTCACTTGAAACGAGGAATGCTCTGTTCTGATTGTTAGGTAATGGATCAAGGGCGCGATTCCTCCTGCTTCAACAATCATCCCTGCGTGGTCCACATTATGGTGCGCGAGGCTGTGGAGAGCTCCTACGGCATAGTCAAGCAATGCCACATCGGTATTATGCAACTTCATGGCCAACACAGCCGCATCAATTCTCCGACTTTTCACCAGTTCTGCTATAGTGTCAGCGCAATCATGCGACAAGCTCGAGAACGCTTTGCATCCAGCCTCCTGCATTCTGGCATCTTTGATGTATCTATCCATCGCAAGTGATATAGGTTGAATTCCTCCTGCTCTCCTGATTTGTAGAGCAATGTCGCTTTTATGTTCCCCCAGCACAGCCAGTATATGTGTGCAAACAATTTGCAAATCCACAACATCGCGATGCCTCCTCATGATCTGCAAGCATATCGCGATCGCGTCGCATCCCATGAACCTGGTGAGACATTTTGATTTCTGTGTGATGCAGCAGGCCAAGGTGACGCAAGAAGACTCCAACAGCCTTGGCGAGTGTGAAAATCTCAACAGCCCGGCGACAATTCTCTCGATTCCCTTGTTCCTAGCAATCTTCTCAGCCACCGTCGAGGTCACTTTCAGACAGAGCGTGAGAGCTCTGCAGCCATTATCGAAGATTTGCTCATTATCAGGGTAGCGATCAATCGCTATTAGTATCAGGGCCACGGCGTTGGTTGCTATGATCCTATGCACCATGTTCTCGTTTACAGCGTATGTGGCCATGGTGGAACATCCCGATTCCTGGATCTTCTCATGCATTGGGTGATTCTCCATCGCCATGACGATCGCTTCTATTCCTCCAGCATCTCCCACACGGTCCATGGTAGTGAATTCCTTTGACCCCGAACTCTTCCCTTCGCTGCTTGGTACGATGGCCGTGCTTCCTTCAGCTGGTCGGCTCTCCACCGGCTCGATCGGGATTGAAGCAGCAAAGCGCGGGACAAGATCCGTCTCTACTTCGCTCTCCACACTCTCTGTGTCTGCAGAATATTAGAAAGAAAGAAGCTACGATCTCAGTACTCACCTGAGTGGTCATCCATCGATTTCCAGTGCGAACCTAGAGTCCAGGCCAGCTCTGGTGCTGCTGGCCGCTTCAACGCGATCGGGAGGACGCACTGCTTGATCAGATCACTGAGGAAATCATCACCGTAGTGGATCTTCATGTGCTGCATCACATTTTCAGATTCTCTCGGGGGCCTAAGTGATGTCAGGACATACGCCGAGATCAGCCCCATCGAGAAAACATCCGATGTGGTAGTGGGGGGGCCGCCCTGCAGGCGCTCGGGTGCAGCCCAGGCCTTGCCTTCGTCGTTGAGCTCAGGTTCATCGATGTCCAAGTCACCGAAATCAAAGTTGGTGTACTTGGGCACTCCCCTGCTGTCCACAACGATGTTGTCTGGAACTATCCTACCGTGCACCAGGTACTGGATGTGGAGGTAAGCTAGTCCTTCTACAATCTGACGTACCATCTCCTGCTTGTTCCTCCTGCTTGTGACGCCTCCACTGTCCACATACTGACCCAAAGTATCGGAAAACGGCTCCATCACGAAGATGTAAACCTGCTCCCCATTGTCCTCGCGCTTCAAAGTCACTCCAATGAACATGACCACGTTGGGGTGCAGCAAGCGGAACTGCATGTCAGCTTCCTTCAGGACAGCCCCTCTCGAGATGACTTGGGATTGATCTGCAAGTACCCTGAAGGCTACTTTGACCTCACGTTTGTAAAGAAAATGCGACATCTTCCAGAACCCGTCCGATACAATGCTCATCTCCCTGATCACTGTGAACTCAGTGGGGTCCAGTGCCCATGGCGCATCGAGCCACTTGCTCTGCTCCTCTACAGCTCCAATGCTGAAATCTTCTGCCCCCCCTATTTCTGCATTGATCACCCGACAGCCTACAGCCTCTAGCTCCGGGTTCTCCTTGATGCAGTACAGGTGACCTTCCAGAATTTCCTTGAGATGCTTGACCTCTGCCTCAAGCTTTACCAGGCCACCTTCCACCAAGATCTTGCCAGGGCTTGCGTCTGTGATCTGACTTCCTCTCCTGGTGACAAGACCCTTGAAGGCTCTCAGCGTGACATAGAGCTCGCTGATTGTCTTCTCCACTCCGTCAACCCTGGCGCTCACATCGAGCTTGTTGATCGCCTTGATGAAGGGCCACACCGCGCCACACACGTAGGAGGCAGTTCTGATGAGAAAGAGCTTGTTCGATATGGCTCTCTTCGCCTCCTCCTCCAGATCCTCCAGCTCGTCCACCACAAGCTCGCACAGCTTGTGCATGCTGCGCGCGAGCTCGGTTTATAAGTATATTTAGACCGATTGTCCTCGTACTGATTTTTGACTTAACTTTGAGTAAAGGCTCAGTCATATCAATGTAACTGAGTCTTGACCGGCGTGCCCGGCCCCGCCCCCCCCCCTCCCCGCCGCCGCCGCCCGACCCGATGAAGTTGGAAATGTAAACCACCTGGCCCAGCACGATAGCGATTGTTTCCCCGTCCACCTGGTGCAGCACTGCTCTGGAGGAGTCAAACGGCTCCATGAAGCCACGGTCAGCTCGGAGACATGCACATCAGCGGTTGGGGATCCTCC
>NW_005434661.1:232642-246941 GCF_000315625.1 Guillardia theta CCMP2712
GGACCAGAGAAAAATTGAGCAGGCACGGGAGCACCTCTCAGCAGTCCCTACTACATCCTGTCCCTTGATGGCATCCTCGTTCTTCTCCATCCTGACGCACTTGACGTGCTCTCGAACGTACGGGCCCCTGGTGTCTTCCTTGGTCAGGCATTCCTTTGCTATCCGCAGCTTCTCGTATGCTTTCTCTACGTAACGTACGTACGTGTCGCGGGCCCCCCCCCCCCCCCCCCCCCCCCGCCCCCGGCGGCCCGCGCCCGGAACTAAGTTGGGCCCGGTGCTACCGCCGACGGCGGGTCCGATTCATGATTCAAGGCTGTACTTCGCCGGAGTCCGGTACTCGGAACGGGAGTAGCCTCGCCGGGAGGAGGCTTGCCCCTGACACTGTGCGGTCACGGTCAATTAGAGCCGCGTTATTCGAGGAGGCTTGACCGTCCCTGTGGCCGGCCCATTGCTGGCGGCTGCCAGTGTGACAGGGCCACTACCACGGTACCGTACCGCAGGCTACCGTACGGCCTCGAGTAGAGAAGAGACAGAGAGAACCAACCCTCATGCTGCTGACTGCTCCGTGACTGCAGATTCCCTCGTAATAGCAGCAGATCTTGGACCAGATTCGTTTACAAGTTGGATCACCTGATAAATCATGCGAAGTCGAGAGACCATACAACGCTGCCGTTTCCCGGGCTAGTACGGTACGGCGCCGCGCGCACCGTTGGCCGCAGCCACCACACAAAGCTCAACGCGTCATCTTGCAGGAGTCTATCAGTGCTGGCGATGATGGGAAGAAAAGCCTTGGGCGGGACTTGCTGAGCATATACATTACGATTAGCACGAATCGTCCTCTGCACCGCTGGTTCCAGCTTGCGAGCAAGGTCCGGTACCACCGAAGAGCTTGACAGTCAGCCGTGCGGTACTTGTCTCGTTCAAATAAACACAAATCAATTTAGTGTGCTTCCTCATTGTTGAAGCTTTACGAAAAATAAAAAAATGCTGTGCTTCTGATCGCTAGGTTTATACATTCAAGACATTCGTCAAATCGCATTCCTCCAAGTTCAAAGCATCCTCGATCGGAAATGACATGTACCAATTGAGCCAATCTCCCTCCATCCGATTTGTTCCAAGCTCTTCCACTTTTTGCCCAGGCTCGGGCTCGGGCTCGGGCTCGGGCTCGGCTTGGCTTGCCTCTGCCATCTCTACCTCAGTCCCTCTCGCACCGTCTTGGAGTAACATGCTATCATTAGCGACCAGACGTTTGTTCATCTCCCGCCGATAGGGCCATCGCTCTATCCCCAGCCTTCTGCATCCGCTCTTGAGAGAGGTGAGTGAGATCCCCTGCCCAGTCTCGTCAGCTCCTCTTTCACACTCACGGCAAGGAAGGCTTACCAGGAGCTTTGCAGCTTCGACTTGCTTGAGATGGTAGAGTGAAGAGACTGTGGAAAGGTCGAGGCGGATATGATCACGACGATGTGAAGCACGGGGGCGCGCTTGGATGAGGACGGAGTTGAGTTGGTCTATGTTAGCCATAACAATCAACGCTGGTGTGCTGGCGCTGGTACTGTAGCCGGGTGTAGGATATTACGAGGAGCAGGGGGCAGAATGAATCCTTGAGGGATGATACGAGAACAGGGATGCAAGAAGTTTTAGAAATCTGGTCAGGAGGCTGGAGGCTACAAGCTTTAGTAGGGCGGTGGAGGGAAGGACGGGGGAGGGAAGGACGGGGGAGCGTGAGATAACTGGTGGAAATGCAAAAAGTTTTAATGAACTGGAAGCGTTGCGAGATGAGAATCTTACCACAGCAACCGATGTGATATGAGAGCCAATCGGGGGAATGGCTGACACGGAACGGAGCCACGGAGAATATCTGGAGGAATAGCCCCCTCGGAGCGGAGCTGAGGTTCTAGTGATGGACTCTCGGTCATATCTGCTCTCCTCCCCTGGTTTTCTCCCCGGATCAAGGCCAGCCGTTTGCTCCTGCTACTGGCCCGTGACGATGATGACCGAAATCATCGATCATCGATGAATCAGACCATGGTCACTGATGTGCGTGACCGTGACGGGCCCGGCCCGTCACAAGTCGTCAGGCGCTATGAGTACGGTCAGCCGCGGCTCGAAGCCTGAAGTCGGACCCGGTCGGACATCACGGTCCAGCCGCCGCATGACGGTCCCGGCGCGGCCGCGGCGGCACTGCCAGACTCAGCAGCAGTGCCAGCCTGGACTCCGACTCAGTGGCCGCACCCGTCCGGCCCGGCCCGGGCCGATTCAATAACGGCGGCCAGTGCGACAGTGTCAGGGTCAAGCCTCCTCGACCGTACTATCCTGATTGTCCTCGTACTGATCTTTAACTTCAGTAACTTTGAGTAAAGAACGGCGTGACAACTCAAGGCTCCCGGCCCGCCGGGCCCGGCCCTCAGGGCGGCCTAGTTCAACGGTCACCGGCGTACGCTCCGGGAGCACTGAAAGTTCCCAGCTGAAGGACTACCCGGTGGACTGAGAGGCCATGGAAGGGGTGGGCGCTTCCGATGGGGCAAACCTACAACTCGAGGCAGGGCCTCGGAGACAGCATGTGGTCCACGTTGGATCCCCCCTCCTCCGCACCCTTGGCTCCGAGCAGCTCCTCCCTCTTTTGCTTCTCGGGCCTCAACAGCAGCGACATCTCCTCACCGGCTCCTGCATCGAATCCTGCAGCAGGTTCCTCGGGAAAGAGGCCCAATGCCTTCATGAGCTCCAGCACAGCTGTTGTCGCTCCGTCCAGACCCAAGATCGTGAAAGTCGCCACTAGCAAGACCATGATAGGCTCAAGAGCGAAGAAACGCCGGCACTGCGTCACAGGAGGTGGTACGTGGCAATCATCGAGCCTGAATGTGTTCGACTCTCCACCGGCTTCCTCTGCAACGATGTTGTCTTTTCAGTCTGCGACAGGAGTGAAGTTCTCCTCCAACAACATGATCTGCGATAAACTGGTAGATCCCGCCAGAGAGGAAAGATTTGCATCAAGCACACAGCAAAGTGCTTCTATCAACGATATGGAATTCGAGTACAACCAGAACCCCTCACTACACCCCTTTCGAGCACCTTTAGCGCGTGGTGTATTCCATATGACGCCTCTCAGATCCTCTGCAGAACAGTTTAAACGCTTTGATACAGCCATGGAAGAGTTCGGAACCGACAACCCAAGCTCGAGCATGAAGCTGCTGCTGACCATGGGCACCAACGTGCTAGCAAACGTCCTCAGGCACGTCTACAAGTCAAGCACGAACAAAGCGTTGACCCTGAAGTCCGGACGAGAAATTGCTGAGAGTATGAGCAATGAAGCTCGAGGAAAGTGGTCGAGGAGCATGCTCGACGAGCTTGAACAAGGGCATGTCGATGAATGGGACATCGACGTGCTATCCCATCTCCTCATCGTCAGCCCCCGGTACGTCCATGACTCGAAGGCAGTGGCTGCAATCGAGGAGCTCAGGAACGCAGGGAATGATTTCACTCACTCGGCATGGAGGACAGCAGATGGAGAGTTCCGGAGCAAGTGGAATCGAGTCAGAGGAGCCCTGGAGACTTTGATAAGCTCCTACTTGATGCCCGGACATGCGAGTCTACTCAATCAAATCATCGCCATCTCAAACCAACTGGGCGAGGTGAAAAGCGACCGTGACCATGGCAGCCATGGCGCGGCGTCCAGCCGCCATGGTGCCCGAAGTTCCAACTTCATCGACTGAGTGGCAGAGCTTAGAGTGCCGTTGCGGCACAGCGGGTGGCCCGCCGGAATCATGTGATACTATGTAATGATAGCGGAATGCTATGTAATGATTGTGCGGAATGCTATGTAATGATAGTCAATGAACTGAACGCGAACATGAAACATCATTGAGGCTTCGAGTCCGCTGGAGTTCCGACGAACTGTGGGCGCTGGAACTCGGAAGTGTGCTGCCACGGAAAAATTTCACTTTCCCGAATTTTTCTCAACACATTTTCAGCACTGCCCGGCCGCACATTTCAGGAGAGTTCACTCCTCGAACAAATATAAGGCGCCCTATGATGGACACTGCCCCCACAGCGGCGATCAGCGGCGGGGGCTCAACACTGGTCAGGAGAGGAGGCTTGCGCGCGACCGGCGAGCCGGGACTGAGGACCCGGCCTGACTCGCCCGGCCGGGCCGGGCCTGGCACGGCCCGGCCCGGCGGCGGCGGCGGGGACTATGAGTGGCAACATTGTTTTAGTTAACTTTGAGCTGACGCCATGCTGCCGCACTGGGCGCTGGGATACGCAAAGGAAGGGAGGAGGGGAGGAAGAGAGCCGCAGAGGCTTCGAGTAGAGACAGAAGAGGAGCGGAGGAGGAGAGGAAGAGGAGAGGAAGAGGAGAGGAAGGAAATGAAACGGTCAGATACTGCGAGGGAGACCATTGTTGCGTGTAGATCGGGCAAGGTTTCTAGAGCATGGCAGACTCGTGAAACTTGAGACAGTCAGAAGCCTGTGCTCACTTGTTGAGTGTGAGTGTGAGCATCTTGAGATTTCCATTAGACCATGAGAGGAAACCCGAGATGAATTGGCCGTGCGTCTAACATGGCTCTTTAGTCGACCTTCACCCGCCCTGTGAATGGATCTGCTCGATGAAGAGGAGTACCTCTACAATCCATACAACACTGCGGTAAGCAGCTGTTGTTTCAATCCTTTGCTTCAAAGGAACGCGGTCCTGACTCGGTCGCGGTTTTGCAGGGAGGACAGTCTGACGAAGACCCTGACGACGACGACGATGGTGGTCTGACCACTGAGGATGAGTACACAGGAAAAGCTGCGCTGAATCCTGCGAACTCCATATTCTCATTGTGAGTTTGAGTGAGAGAGCTCCGGTTGTTGCTGCTAGACGCTTGACTGAGGACTTGAACGAGTGATTTTCAATCCCTTCCCTCTGCTCTCTCAGTCCTGCTTTCAGCCCCCTGCGAGGTTTGAAGGAGACTTACTCTTGCTGCCCTGACAGGCAAAATTCGTCTTGGAAGGCAAAGCAGTATGGAGGAGCTAAGATCAAGCATGTCGCATCTGCCGGCCAGGTCCTTTACCTGGCGACTGATCGCGGCCGCCTCGTGCGGTGGAACCTGTTGAACGGAGAGGAGCATGAGATTGTCATTGACAAGGGTCGGAACGACATCATCTTCAAGGTTCATGTGGATCCGTCCGGGTCGCACTTGATCGTCGGGGGCAACCAGGGAGAGAACTGGTACATCCAGGCCTCCCGCAACCTGCGGCCAAAGCTGCTGTTGATGGCGAAGGGAGCGAGGATAGAGTCGGTGTGCTGGGACAGGGAGAACGGAGATGACGTCAGTACGGGTGTGATCATGGTGGGCACAAGCACTGGCTGCATCTTCAAGGCAAGCATCCTAGACGGGAAGGAGAAGTACTGGAAGGAAATCTTCAGCTTGCGCGATGCCGGGCAGCCGATCTGTGGGCTGCAGTGCGAGATCTTCCCTCCCTCCGCCAAGTCGGTGAGCGAGAGCACGAGAAGGTACTTCGTCATGGCAGCGACCCCGACAAGGTACTACGAGTTTATCGGAGGCCCCACATTCGATGCTCTCTTCGCTCAGTACACCTCGGCGCCAGCCTTCATCGAGCTCCCAGGAGACCTCGATTACAGCGAGCTCCACTTCTTCCGCAAGGGGAACGGGAGGGCAACGTCGTTCGTGTGGTTGACGGGCCCCGGACTGTACTCGGGTAGCTTCAGCTTTGGAAGTCAGAACGTCGGCGACAGCATCATCTTCGACTACAAGCTGATCCCCTACTCCAACAAAGTCCCCTCTCCTCCCATCGGGATCCTCTGCTCGGAGTTCCACTGGTTCATCCTCTTCGGAGATAGGCTGCAGATCATCAACCAGCTGACGCAGGAGCTGGCGTGGGAGTACCAGTTCACCTCGCGCCAGATCTACGGGGACATGAAGGGGATGGTGCAGGACGGGGCTTCAGGGAGGATATGGGTATACGCGGACTACATGGTGAACGAAGTGATGATCACCGGGGAAGATCAGAACATCTGGCGCTGCTACTTGCAGAAGGGACAGTACGACACTGCCCTGCAGTACTGCCAGAACCTGGAGCAGAGGGAGAAGGTGCTGACGGCGCAGGCGGACCACTACTTCAACGAGCGGCAGTGGGAGCTCGCGGCGTCCATCTACGCCAAGACGAGGAGGAGCTTCGAAGAGATCTGCTTGAAGTTCATCAACCTGGAGGAGAAGGACGCGCTCAAGCGGTACCTCTCGGACAAGCTGGACCATATGAAGACCACAGACAAGGCGCAGCTGACCATGATCTGCACTTGGCTGTGCGAGAAATACCTGGACAAGCTCAACACTGTCAAGGAGCAGGGGTCGGCTGAGGACTACGGGCTCCAGCTCGACGAATTTCGCCACTTCCTGCAAGACAACGTGGCGAACTTGGACCCGATCACGACGTACCAGCTCATCCTCAACCACGGGAGGCTCGACGTCATGCTCTACTACGCTGAGCTGAACGGGGACCACGAACGAGTCATCTCGCACTACATGCAGAGGAGAGAGTGGACCAAGGCGCTGGAGGCACTGAGTAAGAGCAACGATGCCTCCCTCTACTACCTCCACTCCCCTTCCCTCATGCAGCACTCGCCCGTCGGCACCACCAACGCCTGGATCAACGCCACCCGCTCGGACCCTCTTTTCCTCGACCCTCGCCGCCTCATCCCGGCCCTCATGCGCTATGACCCCAAGAACAACCCCCCCGGACACAAGGCCAACCAGGGGCTGCGCTTCCTCCAGCACTGCGTGAGAAACCTCAAGGTCTCTGACCCGACGGTGGTGAACTACCTCGTCAGCCTTCTGGCTCAGGAGGAGGACGAGGGTGCGATGCTGAGCTTCCTGGCGGAGTACGGCGGGGAGGGAGGAATCATCGACCTACAGCATGCGATGCGGGCGTGTCAAACGTCGGGGAAGCAGGAAGCTTGCGTCAACATCCTGTCGAGCCTGGGACAGTTCGAGCAGGCGGTCGACCTGGCGATCGAGCTGCAGGACATCGAGCTGGCCAAGATCAACGCAGACAAAGTGGAGGGTGACGACGATCTGCGGAAGAGGCTGTGGCTGAGGATAGCGAGGTATGTGATCGAGGAGGAGAAGGACGTGAAGAAGGCCATGGAGTTCATCAACCAGACGGATATCCTGCGGATCGAGGACGTGTTGCCTTTCTTTCCCGACTTCACCCTCATCGACGACTTCAAGGAGGCGATCTGCGCGTCGCTGGAGGACTACCACAGGCACATCGAGGAGCTCAAGAGGGGGATGGAGGAGGCGACGAAGAGCTCGGAGCTGATCCGCAAGGACATCAACGACCTCCGAGGACGCTTCGGGTTCGTGGAGAGCAACCAGAAGTGCTGCTTCTGCAGGACGCCGGTCCTCGCGTCTGCGCTGTTCCTCTTCCCCTGCCAGCACGCGTTCCACATCTCGTGCCAGGAGGAGTGGATGATGCGGGAGATGCTGGGGGAGAGCGACAGGAGGAGGGTGGTGGAGCTGAAGGCTGCCATTGCGGCCGGACAGAAGCAGGTGAGGGATTTGTTGTTGGAGGGAAGATGGGGTTAGGGGAGGTTGATGAAACTGGCGAGATTGGTGATGTGGGAGGAGGAAGGGAGGACTAGAGGAGGAGGGGAGTGGGAAGGAGGAAATGAGGAAGGAGGGTGAAGTGCTGGGGGTGCAGGAAACGAAAAGTAAGAGAAGGTGAAGGGAGGGGAGGAAGGAGGCGGGCTGAAGCAAAACTTTAACTGTGACGAGCAGGGAAGGGAGACAACTAGTGATACAGGAGGTCTCGAGAGACTTCAGGCGGAGCTGGATGACTTGCTGGCTGCCGATTGCCCTCTCTGTGGAGGCCCAGCGATCGAGATGATTTCTCGTCCGTTCCCCGTCTATGGGGATGGACCAGCCGCCTTCGAGTTGCCCAGCATGCTAGCCTAGCCTGAAGACGTAGACCAGCAGTAGTAGGAGGAAGAGGAAAAGGAGGAGGAGGAGGAGGAGGAGGAGGAGGATCTAGGAGGAAGGATGTGCTGGAGGTAGGTAAATCCTTAGAGCTTCAGGTCAAACTCGTCCTCCTTTTGGTTGGCACACAGCATCCCCTCGATCTTGTGCTCCTCGTCGAGCTTGACAAGCTGATCAGCCGGTCAGTGAGGAACAGGACGGGGACAAGGCAAGGGGGGGGGGAAGATGTGGAGAGGGAGAAGAGCAGCAGCAGCACTCCTCACCTCCAGCAGCCTTTCGAAGCTCGTGACTTTCTCTCCCCTCCGCTCGATCATCTCGCGTTTCTGCGATGACGTCAGAACAAGCAATCTCTTCCCCCCCCCCCCTCTGCCCCTTCCTCCTCCTGCTCTACATATACTCCATCCTTCCTCCACCTTTACGTACACTCCTTCCTTCCTCCCCTCCCTCCCTGTCTCCATATCCTCACCGACTGGACGAGCTCGGCCACCGGCCTGTACTCCGGCAGCACCGTTCCCTCCGCATCTAGCATAAATCTTGGGATGAGGTCGACAGGAGAGTCGCTCAGTATCCTTTCCTGCTATCAGTTCCGTGAGCACCACTGCATCACCCTTCCCACCCTCTGCCTTGCCCTCACCATCTCCCTTCCTCTGCTTTCCCTCCTCTTCCTTCTCCTCCTTCCCTCCTCTTCCGTTCTCCTTCCCTCTTCCTGCTGTTACCTTTTCCGGCTCGTTCAGCAGTTCCTGCATGCCGTTGGGGATCGAATATCCTCCCCACTGCCTTCGAATATGCTTCATGTTCATCTCCTCCGCCAGCCACTTCCCTGTGTCCTTGAACCTGCCCCGCCCTTCAGCCTCTCCTCTACGGCTCCTCCTCCCCTCCTTCCCACTCCTCCCTTGCCCCTCTCCCATCATGCTCTTCATCCCCCCTCCCCTTCGCCCTCCCTCACTCACTCTGCTTGCTCCGCACGATCCACAGGCTGGTCGCCGTAGATGTCGGTCGCCCCCAGATCAGCTCCGAGTGCCACGAGCCTCTTGCACGTTTCCAGGTTTCCCATCAGGGCGGCGCAGTGCAACGGCGAGTACCCCTTCTTGTTCCCCATGTTCACCACAGCTCCCAGCTCCACCAGCTTCTGCACCACCTCCACGTGCCCCGCCAGGGACGCGATGTGTAGGGGAGACACCTGCAGCAGGTGGTCCTCCGACTCCAGCAGGAAGTTTGGGTTCGTTCCCTTGCAGATGATCTCTGCGCAACGAGACAGCTCCCCGTCCCTCGCCGCTGACAGCAGCGTCCTCTGATTGTGGATGTCTCCGTGCCCTCCCCGCAGCCTCATGGCAGCGCTGCTGGCCGCAATGTTGCTTCCTCCCGGAGTGACCGCTCCTGCGCTCAAGAGGGAGCGGTCACATGCGGGCATGCTGCATCCACCTCTCTTCAGCGAGAGCGCTTCAACCAGGCACAGGAGCAGGCAGAGCATTGTGATGTGAAACTTGTCCATCGCAGAGGATCTGCCGACCTCCCTGCAGTCGAGTAGCCCGTTCAGCGTTCTCCGCGCCTACCTCATCTTCCCTTGGTGATGTGGCACTCAAAGTCACATGCCATGAACACCCCAAGAAGAAAGCAAGGCAGGGAGACTCCGTGAATAATCTGCGGGAGAGCAAGTAAGATTGGCAGTCCTCCTCCTCCTTCTCTCTCTCTCTCTCTGTCATCTCTGTCTCTGTCTCCTTGTCTCTGTCTCTGTCTCTGTCTCTCTGTCTCTCCTCTCCTCTCCTCTCCTCTCCTCTCTCTCTCTCTCTCTCCTCGTCTCTCTGCCATCTAGTCTTTCCCGCTTCCGCCCATCGCGGCCACCCCCTTGAATGTCCGGGAGTGACGTTGTTGACACTCTTCAATGACTGACCGCCTCCTGTGCCATACCGGCCGGCCCGGCCGGCAAGTCCGATCGCCGGCCCGGGACCTTGCCGCCAAGTCACTGAACTAGTCCGGCGGTTTGCCGTTGCGACCCCTGCGCTCCCGGGGTTCCTACCCTTCGGCCTCCTACCACCCCTGTGTGCCTCCTCCCTACCTTTGTACTTGACGTGCCTTTTTACCACCGGTACTTCATATCTTCTGGACCCACCCATTTTTCGATACCCCACCACCCAAATAGTCCGAATCGTGCTCGAAATTCCGGTGTGGTGTAAAATTTTGAATTTGTAAATAATTTTTCATAATATATGGTTCAAGTTTGAACATTTGAAATAAAATATTTGAAACAGTTGTCCAAAAATACCAACATGCACCCATCGAGGAGCCAATACGTTCTGTGCTCGAACTTGGATCGTTGTCCTCACCCCTGATGTAAATAACCCTTGAATTAACACTACAATATACCGGTATAATTGATCCTGTTGTTGACGACAGTGGGTCAACACTCTCAGTACATACCCTACCCACCATCTCAATTATTGTCCCCAGCCAAATCTTACCCCACCCCCATGTCGCCAATGTACCTACCTTCTCCAGGGAATTCTGTGGGTACTACCCACACAAAGAGTACCCCCACCCTAATCCATGGTCACCGGAGATTCCTCTACCTCCCTGTGGAATTGATTTTCATGGGGTAGACATGTACACTTTGACACACCCTACCCTATTAATATCGTTATTTGATGGTTTGGAGGGTGGGGTCATTACCCCCTACCCTAGTAGGGGGCAATTATTCGCTTATACCAGTCCCCCGACGCCATGGTGCTCCAGAGGACTGAGCGCGGTGCAACAGGAACGAATGTACGAATAGCCTGAACTTCACCGTTGCCCTCTTGTAGTTCTGTTTCTTCAGTGTGCTCTCCCCGACTCCATCCTAGCAGGATTGGTTTTCTCTTTCTTCTGCTTCTCATTGCAGATCTGGTTTGACCAGCATTATCTCCGAGCAGTTGCAAGAATCTGACTCCCGGTTGACGGCCGCACTTTCGAGAGAGATAGGGCAGGAATCTGCGTGAGATATCAAATCTCATCCGAGTTTTGCTGTCTTGTCGTGTATGTACTTTCGACTGCTTGCTTTTACGTCAAGGATACACTTTCCAGCATCCGACGGAACTTATTCTTACGGATTTTTGTGACGGCCCCCAAGAAAACAATTGATCTTCATTTTCGATTGCTCTGAACCCTTGAAACAAGATTATTCACGATGATGTTCAAGTCGGTCCTTCTCTTGATCGTCGCGAGTCTTTCGCTCCATCTGGTGTCGGGGTTCATGGGCTCCCTGTGTGGTATCACTTGCAACTTGGACGAACCAGGGAGGCAGAGGTGAGAAATTTTCTGGGAGAGGAGTAGCGATCTCTGTGCTGACTCTCACTCTCAGGTCAGAGCGCATCGATGTGCCCTGCCATCCTACAAGGGTACTCCGTCGTTGTGCCAGGCAGCTCCCCAAGTTGAAATCGAGCCGGTCTGATGAGAATGTTGGAGGCGACGAGCAGAGAATGTCTCTGCTTACAGGCAATCTTGTGTCTGAGCAAGTAGACAAAAACCTCACGAGGGCCATCTGGACATGCGGCAAAGGCGTCTCGATCGAACTGACTTACAACGACGAGGAGTGGCACAGGGTCCACGAGGGGGAAGTAGCCGTGACGCTCACAAACGCTGATGGAGTGGCGATGGGGAAATCTCTGGTGGTCAAGGAAGGCCAGTGGCTGAAGACTCCTGCCAATTGCAGGGTCAGGTGGACGGTGATTAGATCGATCAAGCTGCAGACAACCTACGCTGAACCGTTTCGACTGGTCGCCAACGGCTTCATCCTTGCTCCTCCTCTTCCTAAGGCCTTGTTCCAGTCAAACCAAGAGCAGGTGCAGCCTAGTCAGCCTAAGAGTCCTCAATCCTATCGGAAGAGGATAAGCAAGTTCATCGAGAGGACCAGGCAAGGGGCTTCTGCTTTCCTGGACGACCTGTCCAATCCTCTGTCGTCCATTGGGAAGGACGTGAAATCTGTTACGGAAATGACGCCTATGTTCAATCAGACAGGAATCAAGTGAAGGATTGCAGATCAATTGCGAGGATCCTTCTGATAGAAACCCTGGCTTGTAGTGCAGATCGTTTTTATCCCCTCATTGGAATTCATAGATTTATGTAAATTAGCGCGCGAGAGGGAGAGAGTGACACGTTAAGGTTGAGAAAGTAGAAGTCTGCACTGAGAGTACATGTATTTTAAAGCATAAATGTTGCTCAAGCACAAGGGGTGTGGAGCGGTTTGTTCAATTGAACTCAGACCAGTGCTTGAGAGCTGTGTTTTATTCCCCCCGTTGCAAAGCTTCGTAGGCCTTCATTCTTTTCTGCAAGTGTGCATCCTCTTCTTCCGCAATCTTCTTCCGATCAGCAAGCAACCATTCCCTCCCCAGCTGCAAGGCTACGATGAGTACAGCCATCTATCAACCCCAGCAACCTCCTACCTCTGTCACGTATCTCAATGGTAGCTTGGAAATCGCCTCCCCAGGTCCGCTCTGAACCAGCAGGATCTCACCCTGGGGAGCTTTGTACAAGTTGATTTCCCCGTGCCGTGGATTGTTAACCACCTTTCCTTCTCTTTGAGAGAATCTCGGGGCAGGTGCAATGTTGCCAATCTATCAAACCGTGAGATGCGAAGGATGACGCATCCACGTACCTGCTTCAATCCTTTCCGGAAATCTGATGTGTTGCTGTAGTGAGTCCAGCTGAGCTTGCTGGGAGACGCGCTGCCTGTTGATGTGGAGACAAGGGAATGCGAAGGATCGAGCTGTGATCCTGGCGTGTCTAATTCTGCAGCGAGTCTGGGTGCCTTACGAAACTTATCTTGTACTGGTTGCGTGCTTTTTGAAGTCTTCTCACTCTCCAGAGAGGAGAAGACGATCTTCGTTGTCAACCTGCTGATATTCTTGGTCTGCACCAAGTCCTTCCTCCTCAACAAGAACGATATCGTCTCCTTGGAGCTCTCATGCTCCTGCTGCTTCCTATACCACGATGTTGTCGTCATGGCTGCCCTACGTTGCTCTGGTCGACCTGCATGGTTGCTGTTCCTTCTGCTCTCTCCCTCTCCTCATGGCAGGCTCATGGGGTTTCAACTGAAGGCCGAGATGAGGGTGATGAGTTCAGTAAGCTGCCGCCGCTCACCGAGTCGGCGCCGGGCCCGGGGCGGCCGGGCCGGGCCACGGAGTGGCCGTATGCGGCCTGTGCGAGTCGGACAGTGTCAGGGTCAAGGGCCTCCTCGACTCTCCTGATTGTCCTCGTACTGATTTTTAACTTATGCATTATTCGGACAGCGATGCCATGATCATCGGACAGTGTCGCCGCCGCCGGATGCGGCAGCTGAGATGATCGGATGATCCCGAGTCCCGAGTCCCGGCTGAGGCAGCTCCGACAGGCGGCAGTGCCCCCCCGCTTCCCCCGGCCCCCCTCCCTCGAGTCTCCCGGGTCAAAAATGCAAGTCCGTGCTACCCTTGACCCCGACCTGAGCTAGGGGATCAGCTGAATGGCGTTACTGAGCTCCGAGGCTGGAGCGAGACCTTGTTCCAGTAGGAAAGCCGCAGCGTGAGAGAGGTGAAACGCTCGAAGTCCAGCCCGAGGCTCTCCTCCTCCACCATGAGCTGGAGGGGCCCTGGGGTCAGCGAGCCGAGCACCGGAACACAGCGCTGTCACCTTCATCATCCTGCGGAGCTCGTTGAGAGTGTAGTTGTGCCCGAGATCCTTGAGGAGCTGAACATGAAGTCACTTGTTGCCTCGCGGCGGTGGAGGAGGGGAACCTCGTGCAGCTCCTCAAGGTCGATGTAGCCGGAGCCTGCGGGGCCGATGAGGGGAGGGCGGGAGGAGAGGAGAAGTGACTGAGGAGGAGGGATGGAGGAGGAGGAGGAGGGATGGAGGAGGAGGTGGTGGTGGTGGTGGAGGAGGAGAGGAGGGTAATCAGGCCAGGAAAGTGGAAGGGGATCAAAAGGATCAGAACGATGAGGAAATAGGATCGGAGTAAGCAAGGAGCCGAGGAAGGAAAGATGGAGGGATGGGAGAGGACGAAGGAGGGAGAGGCAGAGGAGGCAGACGACGAAGGAGGGAGAAGCAGAGGAGGGAGAGGATGAAGGAGGGAGAGGATGAAGGAGGGAGAGACAGAGGAGGGAAGAGGGGAGGGGAGTTTGGACCGTCAGCGTCATATTTGTTGAAGGCGTCGCGGAGGAAGGATACTTCTTTCGACTCCTGCTCCAGTCAGATGAATTGTGAGCCACCTTTATGCTTGCCTTGTGATGCCAAACTTGTTCCAGAAGTCCATCTGACAACAGCAAGGAGGAGGAGGAGGAGGAGGAGGAGGAGGAGGAGGAGGAGGAGGTAGGTAGGTAGGT
>NW_005434661.1:247041-248968 GCF_000315625.1 Guillardia theta CCMP2712
GAGGAGGAGAGAAGGAGGAGGAGGACGGGGAGGAGGAGGAGGAGGAGGAGGAGGAGGAGGAGGAGGAGGAGGAAGACGAAGAAAGGTGTGGAGTAGTAGATGAATTGAAGTCAGAGGGTGGAAAAGTGTCAAGGTCAAGACAAGAAAGCATCTTGGGAAGAATCTTTTGAGATCAAGAAGTCGAGGAGCAGATGAGCAAAGAGGTACAAAGAAAGTTGTTCGAGACTAGGACGGAGGAAAGAGAGGAATGAATGCTCATCGGGGATACACATACGTCTCCTCTAGGATACATCGGCATACACACATGTTACCTTGGCCCACCAATCGATGAAAGTCTCGAAACTTAGACCTCCGTCTCTTGAGAGGTTCAGCTTCTGCCGCCCTGCTGTCAGGCACTCCCAGGATGCGACGATACACGCACATCGAACAGCAGCTCCAGGTCCTCGTTCCCGGCCTGCACGTTCTCCTGCAGTGATCGTCAGCTACGACGAGCAGAGTATCTGACAGTAGAAGCAAGGGATGGAAGAGCAGGAGGGAGGACGGTGGGGGAGGAATAGGTTGGGTGGGGAGGAGAAGAGGACGAGGAAAAGGAAGAGAGGAGGAGGCTGGCGGTGTGGATGGTAGGCTGTAAGTGGTGGAAGAAGATTCAAAAGCAAACAAGCAGGAGAACATCTACGACTTGTTTGCTGACCTTGCGTTCTCCGAGGTATAAAAGCATCTCAATGACTTCATCCCTTTGATTGCAAACTTAGTCATCAGCGCGGCTCTTTGACGTTTTTTTCTCTGACTGCGGTACCTTTGCAAGGTTCCGTCACCATCCTTGTCGACGAAGTTGAAGACCCTCTGGAGGAACTGAGTTTCCTCTGACGTTGACGCGTCAAAACTATGTAGGACGACGACGAAAATTCAAGAGGAGGGAGGTTTGAGGGGGGAAGCAGAGGAGGAGGAAGAGGAGTGGAGATAACAGAGGGGAGCAACGAGCAGGAGAAGGAGGTTGAGGTGGAAGAGCAAGTGATGGATGGCAGGAATTTACCGACAGTGATGAGAGCTGACTGCATGAGATGTCAGGCAAGTCATGTGTGAAAAGTGGCAGGACGAAGAGTTGGAGGAGCGAGGAAAGAATCGAAATGAGAAAAGCGTACGGGAGGAGAGGGGAGGAGAGAGGATGGGTGAGGAGAGGAGAGGAGAGGAGAGGAGAGGAGAGGAGAGGAGAGGAGAAAAGAGGAGAGAGGAGAGGAGAAATGAAAAAGGAGAGGGCAGCAGATAAGGGGAGGAAGAAGATCAACCTTGACAAGCTCTGCTGCATTCATCAGTCGTTCATCCCCCTGCTTCTTTCTCTTCTGCGTCCACCACTTCAGGGATCAGATTCAATGCAATCATGCCCGCCACCTTTGCTGCACTCAACTTTGCTTCTGCTGCTGCTTCTGCTTCTGCTGCTGCTGCTGCTGCTCCTCCTCCTCCTCCTCCTCCTCCTCCCTCCTCAATGTCGGCATATGCCCCCGTTGTCTCCTCTCGTGACTCCTTCACTGCGGCTGTGTCGGTAATGGGTATGGAAGGATCCTGCAAGGGGCTGGTGAGAGGAGTGGAAAAATGAAGCGGATGGTAAGGAGAGGAGGAGGAGCAAGAGAGGCGAGGAGAGAAGAGTGGAAGAGCAGAGAAAAGGCTAGTTGGTCATGTGTTAGGAGAAACAGGACACGAGGATGAGGATGAGGAGGAGGAGGGGGAGGGGGAGGAGGAGGAGGAGGAGGAGGAGGAGGAGGAGGAGGAGGAGGAGGAGGAGGAGGAGGAGGTGGTGGTGGTGGTGGAGGTGGAGGAGGGGAGCGAGGAGGCAACCTCCTGAGCTTCATGATGGTGATAGGTCTTGAACTGATTCTCCTGCATGATCCTGACAGTCTCGGTCAGCCTCACTTGCTGTCCTTCCTCCCTC
>NW_005434661.1:249068-295901 GCF_000315625.1 Guillardia theta CCMP2712
CCTCCTTCTCTCCCTCCTCTCTCCCTCTCAATTTCCACCTGATCTTTGCACATGCACAACACGTGAAGCTCTTTCAGGAGACGCAAGCGCTGCTGCTCCTTCATTACATTGAAGACCTGCGGTACCTTTCACCTCCCCCTCCTCGGCCCCCCCCCTCCCCGCCTCCACTCCCCTCGCCCTCCTGTCTCCTTCCTCAACACTCCTCTCTTCCCTTCTTTCACTCCTCCCTCTTCCTTTCCTGCAGCGTCAGCGTCCTCGAATCTGCGGTGCTCCTCACGCGTACGATCCCTTTGCTCGCCTCCCTCCATAGAGTAGACTGAAGGATGGGCTGAAGGGGCCGGAGGGAACGGGAAGGGAAAGCAGGAGAGAGAAGGGGAGGAGAGAGGAGACCCGTGCGGGATGAGATGGAGGGAGAGAAAGAGGTAAAAGGAAGAAGAGGAGGAAGAGGAAAGGGGAGGGGGAAGTCAAGGAGGAGAGACAGAAACTCAGTGGTCGCCGGCACATCGCAGCTACAAGTAAACTTACATGCCTGCCTGAGGGCTCCTGAGCGGAGAGCTTGTCAGCTGAATGCTTCTGTAGGGATCTGTGAAACCTCTGCGATGCTGGTGGGCTCGTCAGGAAAGTCCCACCAGGCAGCAGCTCCTGCTTACCATGGGACGCGGAGAGAGTCGGAGAGATTGGAGTTTGCAAGGACATGCTGTGGAGAAGGAGTTACCGATGAAGAGGGAGGGAAGGGGCGGGGGGTGGGAAGGAGGAGGAGGAGGTGGTGGTGGTGGAGGTAAGATGAAGAGAGGGCGTTGGAGGTAGATGGTCAACTGCAATGGTGTTTGAAATCGATGGGAGGGCGGGAAGAAAGAGAGAAATTGAGGGCAGGAAGAGGAGAAGAGAGGAAGAGAAGCAGAGAGCAAGAGAGAGGGAATGAGGCAGGAGGAGCGAGGGATGGAGGGGGAGGAAGGAGGACTGAAGAACATGAAGATAAACCTATCCTCGTGCTCTGGGACTTCATGGATGTCGTAGAAGTCAAAGGAAGACCAGTCGATGCCCGAGCCAACGTTCTTGATGACGGTACCTGCCACGAGATCAGCAGCGCTAGAAGGGGGGAGGAAAACTGGAGGAGACGCAGGAAAGCAGAGGAGCGGGACAAGGTTGAGAGGAGTGAGGAAAAGGGGAAAGAGGGACACGAGCATAGCAGAGCAGCAGAGGGAGAGAGAGGGGGGGAGAGAGGGGGAGAGAGAGAGGGAGAGTCAGGAGCGGGGAAGGACAGGAGAGATCGATAAGGTCCATCAGGTGGAAGGGGCGGCGGCTTTACCTGGTTGCAAGACGCTCGGGCCGGACTGTGCGAAGAAGGGTGGAAGAAGTCCCTGCAACGCAGGAGAGCTCAAAGACTGAGCGCAGGAGCGAGGAGGATCGCTGGTGTTGGTGGATTAAGAAGTAGTCAAATGATGATGATGATGATGATGAGGAGGAGGAGGAGGAGGAGGAGGAGGAGGAGGAGGAGGAGGAGGAGGAAGAGGAGGAAGAGGAGGGCGCCCAAGGCAGTGGGAAGTTATGAGGAGGAGGAGACGACAACGATAGACGAGGATGATGATGGTGGTGATGATGGTGCAGTTGGTAGAGATGGTGATGATAACCTTGGGAGCTTGCTCGATTCCTCGTGGAGTGATGACAAAGCTGCTCATGCCCATCAAAGTCAGAACAGGAAGGAGGGGGCAACGACGTAGAGGTTGGAAGTGAAGAAGCAGTTGATGGTGATGCTAGTCTGAGCAGGAGCAGGAGCAGGGGTGGGGGGAGCAGGAGGAGAAGAGCAGGAGGAGTAGAGCATGAGGAGGAGTGGAACAGCAGGAAGGGTAGAGGAGCTGGAAGAATGGAGGGGCTCGCAGAGGCAGCACGTACCCTCCATCAATGAACGCCAGGGGCTTCTCGAGACTCCCGATGAGAAACGATGGCTTCTGCTGCAACCCAACTCACTTCAGTCTCTCCCCGTCGGGGCAGGAAGAGCTCCTGACCTCCACGACCTCCACGTTGCCCGCTTTGCCGCTCGACCGCTCGCTCCTTCTCTACGAGCTCATCACAGAGGGCAGAAGGGAAGAGGGGGAACTAGCCGCTGCTCCCTCACCTCTCGGCTGGAGTGGCTGGTGATGGGAGACTGCAGGGTAGCGTGAGGTCTGCTGTCAGTCTGGGGAGAGCAAGTCAACGTAGCAGGGGCAGGCATAGAGGAAGGTCGAGCCGAGAGCGACAGTCTCCTCGCCGTCCTTCACTTACCTCTGCTGTCGCCAACATGAACGAGCGGGTCAGCCGGCTTCTAGGAGCCGACAAGTCCTTGGGCCTCGCGCTCTTGGGTCTGACACATGCGTCAGGGCGATGGGATGGTCCCTCGTCGTCAAGGATGACGGCCTATGCACAAGGAGACAAGAGCAGGAGCAGGAGCAGGAGCAGGAGCAGGAGCAGGACAGGGAGCCAGGAGGACTGCAAGAGTGCCACGAGACAACCAACATTGCAGGAGTGCAAAAAGAGGACAACAGCACCAACCCAGTCCTCCACTGCCCGCCCGTGCCCAGCTCAGAGGCCAAGGAGGCGTCGGGCTTGGCGAAAGTCACCGTCAAGTCGTCGTCATCGTGCTCGAAGCAGAACTCGAATCCAAGTCTTGTCGTGCCCTCATACTCAGGGCTCGATGCCATCCCGTCCCTCCAGCTGATGTCCTCCCAGCTCGACTGCACTGAGATCCTGGGGGATCCAATGAGTTTGGCAGCTCTCCTGACTATGCTGATCAACAACCCTCCTGCTCATCCTTCCCACCTCTCTCCAAAGGTTTCGCCTCCTCTCTCTTCCGTTCCTGAGTCTCCCTCTGTAACCCTGACCCTGTCTCCCTCGGGATGCACCTCGGGATTGGTTGAACTTCATTTTCCGGTCTCTTCTCCCTCCCCACCACTCCCAACTCGACTCGGGAGTCGTTCTTCAGACCTCTCCTTTGCCTTCTGCAAGTTCCCCTCGCATCCGTTCGGGCCTCGTCCCTCCCTCCCTCCTCGTCCCTCCACCCTCCCTGTGTCCTAGCACTGTTGCTTTACTGTTGCCCTCCTCCTCCCTCCCCTCCCTGCTTCCTGCTCCTCCTCCCTCCCTCCTCTCTTATCCCTGCTCCCTGCTCCCTGCTCCCTGCTCCCTCCTCCCTCCTCCCTCCTCCCTCCTCCCTCCTCCCTCCTCCCTCCCTCGCTTGATGGTCAGTTCACTGTTCTAGTCCGTTGACACCCATCGTCAATTTCCTGCGAACGTTCTGGATACTGTAGAGAAAAACCTTTTGCCGGATATTAATGTACAGTCACGTCCCCTTGTAAACTAAGGTGGAAAAAATTGCTATGTGGGTACAGAAAATACATCTTGAAATTTCAAAAATTATGAATTTATTTGAACTTTATTGACACCACATCGGTTTCGACCGCCGCTTGCATTTAGGCCCCACCCCCCTTTCTATTCAACAAAGTATCTGACCCACCCCCTTCTCCTCCTGAACTTCTGAATAACCCTTAAATTTTCCAGTAAGTACCCCATATAAAAGCTGCTCCTGACCCCCCTTATCACCGTAGTACCCTCCAACATTTCACCCCTACCCCCAATCTTAATCCTCTAAACCTTTCAGGATCCATGGCTCGCCTTGTGTCCGTAGTCACCGCGAGCAGCAACTCCGGCGCTCAATGCGTGAGAGATCTGCTACAGCAGGTACGAGGAAGCGATGGAAGACAGGAGGGAGGAGGGAGGAGCCGGGAGAGGATTGCATGGTGGAGAGTGGTTGGGAGGGAGGAGAGCCTTGGAAACGTGAAGGATGACAACGGGATCACGACATCAAAGAACAGCAGAGGATGATAGTCAGAAAGTAGGAGGGTTAATACTGCAAAGCTGCATCGTCATGGATTCGCATAGCAATACAAACATAGCAACACATGGGCTCGTCGCACTCTAATAGCTGCGCACCTGTTGTACTGGCAGGAAGCTCTCAAGGGGAAGGCCAAAGTCCGCGCTGTCTACCGCACCAAGGAGAAGGCTGATGCAGCGCTTGCGGAGCTAGGAAAGCATGGTTCGATGGCGTTGCTGTGACGGCAGAGTCTGACTGGAGTCTCTTGGCTCTCTTGACTTCAGACAACCTTGAGTGCATCCATGGAGTGGACGCCATGAAGATGGACACGCTTATGACCGCCTTCGAGGGAGCTGAGGTCTGTGCATGCCGCCCATGGAGGAGGGAAGCCTGACGCGTGATCGCTGCTCTTGGCAGGTTGCTGTCATCGTCACTCCCCATGATGCCGCTGTCGGCTTCGCTAACGATGCCGAGATGTGTCACAACATGGTGAACGCCGCGGTCTCGTGCAACGTGAAGCACATCGTCTACGTCGGGAGCTGGACTGTCGCTGTGTCTCAGTACATCAAGATTATCTCCTCGCGCTTTGCGTCCACCGAGAAGCTGCTGAGGGAGCTCGGAGAGCAGAAGAAGGTGTGTAGACGCCTCTCTTCGCTGCCGCCGAAGCTCAGGGCATGTACCTGCAGATCACCTGGAACCATCTTCGCTCCGGCTTCTTCAACCAGAATCTGGTTCACATGATGGGCCATGGGGTGAAGGCAGGGAAGGTCCGCTTCCCGGACATGAAGATCCCATGCGTCGATCCTCGCGACATGGGAACGATGGCTGCCTTCATCGCCTGCTCCGACTATGCCAAGGAGCATGCCAATTGCTGCTACGAGGTCTCAGGCCCCGAAAACCTGGTAAGCGCTGTTGATTCCTTCCTGAAATGCTTGCCCTCATGCTGTCCCAGACTTCAGCCCAAATCGTGGAAGCGATCGGAACTGCCGTGGGGAAGAAGGTCGAATATGAGGTGAGGAGCTGGGCGGGAGGAAGCTGTGTGGTAGAGGTGTGACCTGGGGAATTTGTGCAGCCCGTTCCCATCAAGGAGCACATGGAGAAACTCCCGCAGTTCATGAAGGAGGTGTTCCATGTAAGCTCAGAGCCTCGGCGGGAGCCGGAGCGTCCACTGAGATTGTTTGCAGTGCATGGAGGAGCTTCCTGATTCCATCCCCTGCACCGACGACGTCGAGAAGGTCACTGGGATCCGAGCTAGAACCCTCTCGGCATGGCTCAACGAGAACGCGGCAGCCTTCGCCTGATCGGCGGGCAGCAACTCAGGGGGTGTGTAAGCACGAGGAACGAAAATCTATACATTACTAGAGCGTCAAAAAGAATCATGCAAATCTCAGGGCAGATTGTGGGTATCGCAACAAAAAAAAACAAAAAACTGTCCCATGTCAGCCACCTGGAAACGCTCCTTCTCCAAGACACTGAGCACTGGCTGACTTCATGAACGCGATACCTCCGCAGGCTGGCCGTTGATCTGACTCAGTGCTCTGCGCAATCCTGTCCCTCGAACACGTCTTTCATGCCATACCATTGGATACCGACTGCAGCGTCATCTTGCGGGTCTGAGACCGCACTAACTTCCACCACTTCCTTCTCCACAAAATGTTTTGGAAGGATCATATCCTCCGAGTTACTCCTCCCAGCTGCCATCGGGGCCTCCATGGTTGCTCGTATGTGTGTGGTCACTCCGTTCTCCAGACTGCTCTTTCGGAACAGGCCGTCTTCGGAAAACTTTCTTGTCAGTCCAGCAGCCCCTGCTGGTCCGGGACGCTCTCCATTGCTCGTCCTGGCAGCAGGCAAGATGTTGCGGCCTCTGTCAGCTGGAGGGTCCAGAAACGATGCAACCAGGGTCGACGCTGCACCCTCCTTCGCTGTCTGCGACGAGTGATCAGCCGACGTCGGATCTCTGGGCGGTTTGGGAGGCAGAGGAGGTCTTCCTGGTGACTGGAGAGGGCTGATGAGGGATGGAGGGGAAGGAAATTTCTTGGGCAGTCGAAGAGAGTCATGCTCCAGCTCTTGGAGGACGGAGAGAGCACCAACGCTCGACCGCCTTCTCAAGAACGACGATGCAGAATCCGGCTGATGAACACTCCCAATCTCTGCCTCTGGTTTCCCGAACGCCCTCAGGAAATCTCTCACCGTCTTCTCTGCGCAGTTCGCCTGCGATTGAATGATGTCAAAATGCAAGAGGGCTGAAGCAGACGGTCGACATTGCTCGAGTTTGACCAGACACGAGTCTATGAAATGTTCGAAGGCCTCTGTGTATCCCAACCCTTTGGCTGATGGCGGCTCCTTCTGCACTACCATTGCCCATAAGTCTGCTTGACTCCTCGGGGCATAATCTCCAGTCACAAACGGATGAACGCCCTTCGCACATTCCAAAATCATAATCCCCAATGCCCATATATCACCCTTGTCGGAGCATACTTGTCCGTCCAGCCTTTCAGGGCTCATGTACCCGACAGTCCCAGCAACACAGTCAGTGTCCGCATCTCGTATGCTCACTCCAAAATCGCTGAGTTTCACACCACCATCCATGCTTAGCAACACATTGCCGGGTTTGAGATCTCTGTGAACCATCTTGTGGTCATCATGAAGGAATCGCAGGGCCTTTAGGACAGAGAAGGCAATTGAACTCAATAAACTCTCCTGCATCTTTTCGTACTTGCCAGTGCCTTTCTGTTTGACCTTAACATTATGAGAGTGAATTAGCACTTCTAATGAACCCCATGTCATCAGTTCCAGAACCATGTAAACTCGTTGTTCCACGTAGAAGACATCAAACAGACCCACGATCTGTGGCATACTCCCACATTCGCGATAGGCCTGTAATTCACGCATAACTTGATGTCTTGTTGACTGTTCACAGATGTTCACACGCTTGAGAGCAAATAGCCGATTAGTTGGCTTGTGTCTAGCTTGCAGAACGCACCCCGCTTCCCCATGTCCTAACTCCCTGCCCAATTCAAGGTCTGACATTTGAAATCCTTTTTCACCCTTCTCGGACACGACATAGTCCCTTGGCTGACCGGTAGCATAATCTTTCGCCGAGTACTTGAAGGTCGCAAGGCCTGAGCAACAGAATTCAGATCATGTGGTCAAGAATTCATTTCAAGAGTGTGACCTTTCTTGTCGAAGTCAAGATTGAACGATGCTTCTCGTGCCAGTGGCACCGCAACATGAAGACCATGCAGGCCTCGGTTCTGGCGAAATTTCGCACGTTTGCTTGGATTCTGCTCCATCACTGTGGGAGCGTACTCGGCTTCTGAGATGGCTCAGCCTCTAGCTTCCTCCGATCATCATACACAGCTTTAGCTTCGAAGATCACCAGATGTCTTGCATGGAGTGATGAAGATCAAAACGAGGATCCCTAGGTGAGACAGAGGCGATTGAAATGCTGTGGAGAAGGAAAAAGGAGCAACTTGGAATTGACGACGCCAATACACGTCACATAACCCGACTAGAACCTACTGAACTTCCGCACAAATGATCAGTAAAGACTGGTCGTTACTCTAGTTCGTAGTGTCCAGTCAATGGTCAAATAGCCCCAAATCAAGATCAAGAAATGGCCTGAGAAAACCCGTCAAACACTGAAAGCTGTCCGCACACAATTGTTGGATGATATCAAAAAATCGCAGACAACAAGGATTTGTTCAAATCATCCTTCCAAGCCTGCCATCTAGGAAGAACACGGACGATCGCAACATTTTCATAGAGGATTGCATTGGCATTCCATTCCTAACCAGACCTTGTCGTAACTCAGCAGTTCCCAAAACTACTCCCACTACACTCTTCATCCGCTTGTCTTAAATTGAACCCAAAGATAAAGTCTCATAAAACTTTCTTTAGCAGCTTGGAATCATTTCTCTGCCCGGCTTCTTTCCCCATAACAGCATTCCGGGCCCTTCAATTCTTTACAACCATTCACAACTCTTCCTTGGAATAACCCTCATACCAACTACGTCTCCTACAAAGCATTATTTTGACAGAGGCCGAACCCTCTCAGCATCCCAAGCAATATCATGACTTGGGAGACACTTCGTCCTCCAACCCGCTTGTCCATCATCTTCTTTCTCGCAATGTAACGGTGTATCCCTGCACCATTTTCGCACCCTGCATCCCATTTTCTCCCTTCCATCCCAACTACAATGCACCCATCAAGCTCAACTGGTGACATCTCCACTTCAACATCTACATGCTCATCAATCCTACCTCTCCCTGCCTCCTCCTCCTCTCTCTGCTCCTTATCCCCCCCCCCTCCCCCCGGCTATCTTCCAACCTCCACCATGCGACCCAAATGCCTCCTACTCCGTTATTGACTACAGAGACCACTACATTGACTACAAATGACCCTACCCCCACGACCACCGCGATTTTGAACGATTGGTCCGAAATTAGTTTTTGACTACATGGCTTGTATCTTCACTACAATGTTCACATGTTGACTACAATAATGGCAGGTTCACTACAGGTTTCCACCTGCCCAGTTACGACCACCCCCACCGCCCCTACTGGTACTACCTACCGCCCACTGCCGGCTGTTATCCCCCCAATTGAAACTCTGTTCAAAATTTAAACATTCAAGGTGTATGTTGAAAACTTTATTTCAATGTTCAATATTTTACAACCTTTTCAAGTACCCCCCATTCAACCTACCCGAAGTACTATACTACCCCACCCCCTCCTCCTGAGTTGCATTTTTTTCCTGTTGTCAACCGGCCCCCTCGATGATACACCACCCCTACCCCTACATTTCCAGTATCTGACACCCGTACACGTTTGACTACTACAGGTCACTACCATCAATTCACGACGAGGAAAAGGGGTAGGGGTAGTGGGTTTGCTTTCCGGTAAGAAGGCAGAATCTAGGATACAAGTAGATATGTATCTAAATCTAGAACATATATCTAGAACACCTTGTTGGGTCCGAGTGCTCCAGACCTTGGAAGTTCAGAGTGCCAAGGCATGCTGCAAAGCGGGTTTAGGCCCCAATCAACTGCATGCAGCGTGTTGAGGCCAGCTGTCGTCACCGCCCTGTTCTCTCTTCTCTTCCTTCCTGCCACCTTGACATACATGCTGCCCTGTCCATCATCGGTCCATCCCTCCATGATAGCGAAGAGGGCTTCTTGTGTACTGGGCAGACTGCACTCAGGGGGGCTGGGCAGAGGCAGGAGGGAGGGTGGGAGAAGGATTCTCATGAGCGGGATGAGCGACAAGCAAAACAACGAGGAAATGGGAATGGAAGCAGATCTCGATGAGGATTGGAGAACTTTCAGGGCCAAGTTGGTTTGGTCAGAGGGTGCGGTCGCAGAAACAGAAACCAGTTCAGATGCCATGAAGCAAGAAAATTCGCTATGGTTGCACCAGCTCCCCATACCTGAGCGAGGCTGCTTGATGCTGGCGAATCCCATGAAGTTTGGAGATAGCCAGTCCTATTTCTCGAAATCCATCATCGTGCTGATAGAATACGGAGTCATGGGAACAGTAGGCTTCATCAACAACCGCCCGACTCCTCATCTTGTTGGAGAGGTAAGCGTCGCATGTATCATCTTTTGCTATTGCTCCTTGCCATCCCTGCCCTTTCCTATCTCCCCGTGTCCAAGTGGTCTTCGTAAGGTCCCATAACCGTTGGGTACAGTTTGCGCAAACCCATCGAGCATTCTTGCACTGCCCTCTGTTCTTCGGGGGTCCAGTTGGAGAAACAGTGCATGTGTTGCATCGAGTGGCAACGGTCAAGGGAGCTCGATTGATTGTCCCTGGTCTCTATCATGGCGGCGACCTGGACCATGCCGGCTCGCTCGTGGAATCCGGGGAGGCGAAGCTTGAGGTGCAGCCTGCTGTGCATGCATGACAGGATAGTGAGACGCTTCTATCAGGATTTCCGCTTCTTCTACAAGCACTCGTCATGGGGACCTGGGCAGCTGGAAGATGAAGTGAAGCAGGAGGTGCGCCATGAGTCAGCCTTCCAGTGCTCCTTGTCGGCTAAGAAGCACACTAGGTTTGGTTCCCAGCCGCTTGCTCGTCAGGAATGATTTTCAGGCCGACAGCGATAGCTCACGCTCATACCCACACCGACAGGTCTCAGTGGCACTTCTGCATGCAGAAGGTACAGATAGTCTCAATCCCGGTAGGCGCGCAACTGATTCAAATCCTCCTCAGCTGGGTGGAGACTTCCTGAAGTTGTCTCAGAACGTCAGGTTGGAGGAGTCGCTGTCCTCGAACGAGGTTGCTCAACTGCCCTCGGGATGTTGTGCTGATGCGTTGGTGTAGTTTGTCACGCAGTGGATGACAGTCCTGTCTGCGGAGGAAGCGAGACTGGAGTTCGGAGCTGTGCTGATTGCACGGGTGAAAGGCAAGCCGCAACAAGTGGATGCTGTGAGGGCGCCTGACTTTGCCTCGCTGTTAGATCATAGTATCACTCAAGCACTCATCGACATAGAGCTCGATGCTATAGCACAAGCAGTCAGGGATGAGCTGAGCAACAATCTGTGAGCAACGAAACCTCTAGTTCCTACACAGGGCTTGACATTCATGTTCTCAGATTTGAGAAGAGTGCAACTGATGACCAGATCATACAAGCCTTGAACAAAGTGTGCACAAAAATTCGAGTGTGCTCATGACACGTGTATCACTTATAAACGAGTCCAGGTTCTATTCGAGCAAGTTGGAATTCAGGGTGATAGGTTGGACTACTACAATCCGATGAACAGCTATATTCACCAGGTCAACCGCATTGCTCATGTTGTGTGAGTTGACAGTAAGGTACAGGTCCTCAAAAGGAAGCGTGGCAATCCTATCACCATATCTGTGATCTACATGGCTGTAGCTTGGCGTTTGGGCCTTGAACTAACGGGTTGTGCACTTTGCACAGTGATCTCTCTCTTACTTTCTGTTTCTCAGGTGTGAATTCACCCAGACATTTCCTGGTCCAGTTCAAATCAACAGGACAAGGGGGGAGTTTGTCGGAACCCGTGTACAAGTATGTGGATCCTTTCAACGGGGGAAAGGTGTTACCCTACTGGTCATTTCTCAACCTCAAACCTTGCCCAGTTGCTCTCACTGGAGGAGGCTTTGGACAAATTTTCCATGGATATCCCGGTGATGACTCTCAGTCTCTAGCTGGGGATGTTGTGATGGAATGTGGTTACAGGATGACGATAGCAGCCCCGAACAACTTCGGCGATCCCTTTTGTCGCCTGCCCCAGCTGTAAGGAAAGACTCACAACCGCATAAGGATGCTGAAATGGAACTAGCTGAAGGTCTATTCGCGCATGTTGAGGAACCTGGTGATCGCAAACACACTCAAGGTATGAACTTCAACTGAGTTTGCAATGAGTGACAGTTTTTCCGGGGCCGGCAGGGTGTAGAGGACGATGCTGTGCTCTTCAGGTATCTCGATCATGGACAATCTGAGGCGTTTTCCTCACCCTGCCTGCAGCGAGGCGCTGGAAGCACTCGAGATTGCGGCCCAGAATGTAGCAAACGAGGAGCACTCACAATAAAGAAGCAGAATGGAGGAAGCATGCTCAGACGAGCATCAACAATCAGGACCAGATGAAGGCTTCACTGCTACGGTCCCATCTTTACATGTCATCTTAACATTTAAGGGGCAGGGGCGGTCTCAACGAGGGCCCATCCGTCTCCCTCAGAGTAGGCAGGGTTGGCGTTGGCAAAGGGAGCTGCACAACAACGAGTTAGGCGCGAGGAAGCAGCGCAAAAGAGAACAGAGGGCTTACGGGAGCTCACGCCGATCATCTCAAGGTAAGCCTTGTAGTCAGCTGGAGCGTCATAGAACCCAGCGTTTCCGGTAGGGCACTCGTAGCCTGCGAGCGCACGGATATCAGAGCATGTCATGAAGGACAGCGACAGACATAAAGAGATCACAACAAAACAAACGAAGCAAGCATCACAACAACAAGCCGTCAGGCAATCAAACTTGCTTCAGGCAAGATGGTTTGGGATGAAACATTTGAGAAGCCCAGGGGGTAGCGATGAGGATCCAAATGAAGATAGTACACAACTAGAGAACAAGCAGAGTTGAAGATAATGAGAAGAGAGGGGATGTTCAACAAATACATAATAATCTTCATCGTATTTGAAGTCTGTAGCCAAGCAGGGAGGCAAGAAGTGAAAAGAGATTGAGAGATTAAAAAATCACGAGCATTTCACAACAAAGTTGAGACAGGTAAAGATAGAAGAAACAAGATGAAACAAATGATCTAAGCAAAAAATCTTGATCCGAAGGACAACATCATTATTGACGCGTGACTGTTTTGAACATGTACAGGAAACAACAAATGCTCACACATCAGGAAAGAGACGAAACAACCCATCATAACATGTACACAGAGAGAAGGCTCTCACAGTAGTTGTTGGCGAACTCGAGCGAGCGGAAGGGGGCAAGACGAAGAAGCGGCATTGCACTGGCAGACGACACTTCGAACGCTCGTCCTGACCTTTCAAACATGGGGGTAGGGTAGTAAAACAGGGGGTGGTGGTATGTGAAGGACTTGAACCAGGGGTGAATCGTGATTAAGAGGGGGTAGTTTCATAGTCTAAAACACAAGCATAAGGGGTGTATTTGTGGGAGGGTGGGTACATCCAGTGCATGTTGAAATATTGGGATCATTCTGGGGTTGTCTGGCCCATGGGGTTCACGGTTGTGGGGAGTGGTCATACACAAGTTAAAACTAGGGGTGGTTATTGGACATGGATGGGGGTGGGGTACAAAATATTGTAACGACTGTAACTGTCAAATAAACTGAGGATGAGGGGGATGAGGGGGGTGAGGGGGATGAGGTGCTCCTAAATCCGGCAATGGCAGGTGAAGGTCGCAGGGCAATGGCTGGAGCCGCAGGGGTGCTGCTGGTCATGGCAGCGGGTCTAGTTGTTGCAGGGGAGGTTGGAGCAGGTCGGCTGGGAGGAGCAGGAGCAGGAGGAGCAGGAGGAGCAGGAGGAGTGTTCTCTGGCAGGACCGAGCTCCTTGAGAAGCTCCGAATGACGCAGCTCTTGGGCAACGCGACGGAGGTTGAGGTGGAGTTCCCAGCTGACTACCCGAACTCCGTCAGACACTTCTTCCTCATCGGCTTCCTGGCTCAACTCCTGACCTCCGCTCTATTCTTCTTCATGAGCCTCCGCAAGGGCCACGAGAGCATGCCCCACGCCCTGGCATGGCTTGCCCCAGCTATCGGAGCTCTTGCGTACTTGGCCATGTGGGCGGGGGTAGCGGTTTGGTACAAGACGAGTGACGAGACTCCTCGTGTGATCTTCTGGGCTAGATACATCAACCACATTCTGGGAACTCCGGTGAGTTCTTGCGCTCATCCCCCTTTCAGTCCTCCCCTCATGTTAAGATTTTCGCATCTCACAAAGTGTGTTTGCATCACAGATCATCCTGGGATGTATCGCCATCTTCACCTCAGCTCCTCTTCCCAGCATCATCACCCTGCTGGGTGCCGATTTCTTGATGATGTCCTGCCTGTGCGTCGGAGCTGCTCTTGCCGGAGGTCACAAGTACACGTGGTGGGTTGCTGCCGTACTTCTGTTCATCGGGATCGTTTCAACCTTCATCTACCGCATCGAGAAGGTGAGAATCTGACAAGCTGAGGAGCAACAGAGTGAGTGAGTTGCAGATTGCTTCGGAGCAAACGAAGCAAGTCTTCCTCGTCCTATTGAGGATCTTGCTTTTCTGCTGGATCGCCTGGCTGGTCCTGTGGCTGCTCGGATCGGAGGGGACGGCAGCTCTCGGCCTGTCTCAGGAGGTGTGCTTACTTCCTTGCGCTGCATCGCACATGACTGAAGGTATGCCAGGTGGGGCTCACATGCATCGTTGACGTCATCTCGGTCGCTGGCCTCCTTCTCTACATGCTCGTCAAGGTGAGAGGCAGAGGTTGAGGACTGTGACGGCAGGTCAAGTGACCCGAGACCGCAGGTGGATGCGGCTGATGATGACAAGCCAAGCAAGCAGAGCGGAGCCACTTTGACTTAAGACCTGTGTATCAAAATGTGTTTACTTGTTGTTTCAGTGCTGGTCAATCATGTGCTCTATGAGCGAAGCGCGCTTCCTGGCCTTCTCGAGAGCCATCTCCAGGAACCGCTCCTGCGCCTCTACCTCGATCAGAGCTAATGTTCTTTCCTCTGCTCCATCCTCCACATACCCAGGTCGAACATTGAACCTCAGCTCCTTCCTTTGTTCCTGCTTACAACGCTGAGTTCGAGGAGAGGGTGGGGAGGCGGGTCTAGCCTCCACAGGAGATTGCACGCGCTGCCTTGTCTTTCCTAGATCTCTCACGTGCCTCGATCTCTCCGAGTTCGCCTCAAAGTGTTTGGAGTCGCAGCAATGCTCCACAACAGCCTCCGCCTCCGCCTCCGCCTCCCTGCACCTCCCGCCCTCGTCCCTCCGACCCTGAACTCGGGTTGCATGAGGCATCGGAGAGACGCGAGTGGACCGGTCAGCAGCACAAGGGGGCGACAGGATCTCCTTAGCGAAGGCGTCTCGTTCCTCGAGGAGCGAGCGGGTCTCCTGCGACAGGCTGAGGGCACGCCAGCTTACGTCCTCCACCATCTTGCACGGGAGAGCACTCTGCCGCGGAGGCTCCTCTAGCTTGCGAATGGAGGACTCCAAGGAGGCCACCAGCCGCTCGATCATGCTGATCTTGGACGCCATAGTACTCTGGTGGTGGAGGACCTTGTCACTTGCCAAGAGGGACTGCTGGCTCACATGGGCCTTGGCGTTGAGATCTTGCTGTAGGCTCCTCACCTGCAGCTGTAACTCTGCTATGAAAGTCTTGTCTTCCTCCCGCTGCCTTCGATCCTCCTCGCGAGCTGCTGCCTCTGCTGCCCGGCGCTTCGAGACTTCCTCCCACTCCTGCAGCCGTTCTTCCCGCTCGTGCTTCAGCACCTGATTGAGCCCTTTGATCTCGTCCTGAAGCCTCGTTCGCTCCTCCTCCAGCGTCCTCATGAACATCGTCTTCTCCTCAGACAGGAGGCGACGACCCTCCTCCTCCATGTCCAGCACCTGCTGCGCGTGCCGCGAGGACTTGGAGTGGCTTGCGAAGCGCAACCAGGACACGAGGACGCGAAGGCTTGTATCGGCTTCCCTCTGCTCAACGATATCACCTCTCATTCGATTCAGAATCCCCCGGAGACGATCTAGAGCTTCAGAGAAGCTGTCTGCTCGCCCTCTCTCCTCCTCACACTCGCTGCTGAGCCTGTCCACGAGCTGGGAGAGTCGCTCCTTGTCCTGTCTCGTCTCCCGCAGCTCACACTGCGACTTCTCGAGCTCCTGTGAGAGCTCCTTCTGTCGTAGTGCGCTGCTAGCAAGGTTCTTGGCAAAGGACTCATTCCTCTTCAGCTCCTCCTGCGCTTGCTTGTCCGTCCTCTCCAACTTCTCCTGCAGCTCTATCACCTTCTGTTCCAGCTCACTCCTCCCTTTCGTGTGCTCGTGCCTCATCCTGTCCCTCTCTCGTCGCAGGCTCTCTACGTTCTGGATCCATGCATCAGCCGCCATGCGGATGTCCGGGACGGAGGCGAGGATGGTGCCCTGGTACTCCCGCACCCTCGACTTGAGGAAGGAAGTCATCTTCACGTGCTCTTGGAGACTGCTGCACTTTTCTGCAATCGCTTCTGCGCGCTGACGTCAGCCAACAGGCGCCCGACAGTCTTCCCTCTCACCTTCCGTGGCCCTCAGGATCGCCTTGAGCTTCCTTGCAGCCGCCTTCTCCTTCAGTGCAATGTACTGTGCGCTCCCTGGGGTCATGCCGCTCAGCCCAGCCAGCAGCGCCTGCTCCACCTTCTCCCCCTTTGCAACTGGGAGGCGTCAGAGTCCGTCGACACGACAGGGGCTTGCTAGGGACTTACCGATCCGGTTCACGATCACCCGGCTCTCGTCATGACCGTCGAGTCGCACGTGGGCATTGTCCATGATCCCACTGCATGACGGCGCTAGGCTTGAGGGAAAGGTTCGCGCGACCTCTACTCCAGTTGAGCTCTCGCTACTCTTCGTCTTCCTCCTGCTCCCTGCCAGCGATAGTCCTGGGCCCGCCTGCAAGACGTCTTGAACAAGCTCGATCATCGCCTTGCTGCCTTGAGATTGAAGGTCTGCCGACCTTAGGTAATCCTTGAGCAGCCTCACCGCGTCCTCGTCGCCCTCGTTCCTCTCGTACACAACCCTTTTCAGCCTCGGGTTGTCAGTCGGCAGGTTGAGGTCAAACCTCTCTTTCTTCTCGCATCGCTCGAGACGCTGGAGCGCGTCGATCGCGTTCTTTGTGATGCTTTCCATGGACATGGTGCGATACGGAGCGGGGTGAGATGAAGCGCCTTCGATCGCGTGGCTGATACGAACGCAGCGCGGGCTGATCGCGGGATCAAGTAGAATTCTTCTCGGTGCTCACTTCTCGATATCTGTCGATATTCTCAGCTGCTCCGCATGTCTAGTTCCCTTCCCTCCCTCCATCTTCTGCCCTCCTCTGAGTCCCCCTCCCTCTCATTCGCAACCTCTCCCTCCCTCTTCAGGCTCCCTCTCCCTCTCCCTCTCCCTCTCCCTCTCCCTCCCTCCCTCTCCCTCTTCCTCCCTCTCCCTCTCCCTCTCCCTCTCCCTCTCCCTCTCCCTCTCCTTCCTCTCCCTTCCATTCTCATAGTCCAGTGGCGCCTCTGAAAGCTTTGATTGCTTTCAAACGGCATATGTACCCTACCCTATCCTTTACACTACAAAGGACCCCCCCATTCTTCTATTTGGCCCTACCCCCCAAGTTCCAAATGAAATATCTAAAAGGGTGGGGTACTGAAGTACCTACCTCATCATCACACATTTCAGAGGTGGGGGTGGAGAGTGGCAGAAGTGAATTAGTGGGGGGTAGAGGTACTTCACAAAGTGTACCAGGGGGTGGGTTCACAATAATACCAACATCACCCTGGAAACTACAGTATTTGTGGTGGGTACAGGTAGGTGACTGCGGATATTGCAGGGGTGGAGGGGGTAACAAGGGTAGTTGGTCAGGGTGGGGTACGTGTTAAAAGTCACCCTGGGGAAGAGGTTATTTCGGGAGCAATGGCTAGCTAGAGGGGCTGATGCAGAACAAACAGTGTGGTGGGAGAAGCGACATGCAAGGATAGAAGAGCACGATGGCAGGAACGAGATGATGAAGTCAAGACAGCTAGGAGGAAATAGAGGATAGTCTACATGTGAGAAGTACAATCATAGAGTGGATGTTGGTGTTGTTGTAGATCTACGAGAGGACAAAACGGGACTGGGCGACTTTGGTGAAGAGAAACCAGAACAAGAAGAACACGATGCAGAAGTTGAAAGTGAGGACATTGAGGAGAAGAAAGAAGGGGCCAGTAGAGATACGTAGATGAAATTGCAGTAATGCTGGAGCGGGGTAATGTGATGGACGTTGTCAATCGAATGCTCTAGGGAAAATTGGACGTTGACGATGGTGACCTGAGGGAAGATGACATGAAGATGAGATGAACCAGTAATGGAGTCTGAGACAGAAAGAGAGAGTGAATGAGTTGAAAAATCATGAATTAAGGAATTTTGTATGGATCAATGCGCATGGAGGGAAAACCAAGTTTTGGTCTTGGTTTTGAGTCTAACATGATTGTGCCTCCAGAACCATGTTTGCAGATTTGAGAAACTTCCAGGTGAGAGATGAAAGTAAGGCCATGCTTCCTGTGACTTGTATCCCAGGAGCTCCGCACCAACCTCACCATGCTCTCCTACGACGGGTACACCCGCGCCGATGGCGAGAGCTTCGATGGAAGGTTAGGAGGGCGAAGAGGAAGGAGGAGCAGCAGCTGATGCACCTTCCTCACAGCCCTGGTACCTTCGACATCATCGACAGCTACAGCACTCCTGACAGCGAGTAAGTCCCTTACTCCTGTACCCTCCCAAGACTCTCGATCTTCTTCCCCCTCTTTGTTCCCCTCTGCGTCCGAGCTGTGCTGGTTGTGATTGGGCCCTTAGCACCATCACCATCGACACCACCAACGGATAAGTTGTTGGCCTCGCTCCCAGTTCCACCACCTCCGTGCGGATCAGTCAGGCTCCCAGAGGAAGAGGATGGCATTTGAGATAAGCTCGAGCTAAAGGTTGTTGATGTATCAAGTCGTAACTGTCTACTCGGTAGTGTACATGCGCTGCTCGCTCCCCCCCTTACCTTCCTCCTCCTTCACTCTCCTCGGCTTTGTCGGAGGGAGCCCGAACACCACGTCCTGAGTCGTGTTGGAGGCGTTGGAGACCTTGACGAGGGAAGCTAGAGCAGAGGGCTGGATTGTGTAGCAGGAGTTGGAGTAGTTGGCGGAGAAGGAAGAGGAGGCGAAGTTCCCGTCCACCCATTGCAGGGTTCCCTGGGTAGCGTAGATCCCCGTGGCGATGTAGTTGTTGATGCGGAGGAGGAAGGAGGAAGGCCGCCAGGCGTCGTTGCCCTGCAGGAAGTACTCCAGCGCCGCTGGCTCACCTCCCATCTGCTCGAGGCTGGAGAGGATGGCGAGGCTCTCGGAGCCAAGGGTGAAGTTGAACCCCACAGAGACGAAGTCCTCCACGTACGGCGACCTCCTGCTCTCCGAGTACAGGCTGAACCACCTCGTGCTCGACCCGTCGCCCCACTTCACCCGCACCCACACGTCGTCCTCCGTCCCTGCCAGCTCCTTGCTGTACTCCCCCTGCCAGCAGCTGTCCGCCGCCCCCGCCACCTCCCATGTCCTGATCAGAAGCTCCACGTAGCCATAGCAGGTGTGCTGCTGCTCGGTCAGCACGGGACTGACCCCGTCCACCGTCAGGAATCCTGCCATGCACGAGCAGTTGCCCAGCTCCGTACTGCCTGCTGGGGAGTTCGCGTTGGGATCCGGACAGCGACTGTAGAGCAAGGTCAGGGGGAGGACGAGGGAGCAAGAAGAGCAAGCAGGGTGGAGGAGAGAGATACGGAAATGAGAGAAGAAGATTGCTGTGTTGAGGGAGGAGGAGCAGCAGACCTGCAGATCTTGTAGCCATCGCCGAAGAAGCCAGCGGCACACTCGCACCTGAAGCTGCCGTTGAAGTTGAAGCAGCTGGACCCCTCCTGGGCGCAAGGGGAGGAGGCGCACTCGTTGACGTCCTCGCACTGCCCTTGGGAGGAGTTGCCGCACCCGACGATCTCGTAGCCCGGAGGGCAGCTGGGGCAGGGGACGCAGGAGAGGTTCGCCGGGGGAGGAGAGGTCGAGTTGGACGCGTTCAGCCCTCCTGTCCCGTTAGCTCCCCGCCCTCCTCCTGTCCCGTTGGTCGGCCCCAGGTAGTAGCCGGGGATACAATTGCATGCGGACGCGTTCTTAGAGCCGAGAGGGCTCGAGGCGAACGGAGGGCAGCGCTGGCAGTGCAGGGGGACAGCTGGGCAGAACGAAGCCCCAACCCCTCCTGCACCACCAGCACCAGCCGAGCTGTCTGAGGTGTTGGAGGTGTTGGAGCTGTCCGATGCTGCCATCGAGCTCCCGCCCTGCTGGACGCTACTTGGGGTCGTTTCGAAGTAGCCGACGTCACACATGCACGCGTCGGCTGAAGGGCTGGCCTCCTCTGACGTCGATCCTGCGGGGCAAGAGCAGCAGCTGGACCAGTTCCCCAGTGAGAAGCTGCCAGCTGGGCAGGCCGAGCAGTTCCCTCCAAGCTGGGAGATCGAACCCGCATACCCTGCGATGCAGGTGCACTGGGACACTGAGGTGCTTCCTTTGATGCTCGTCGAGTTTGCGGGGCAGCGGGTGCAGCTGGAGGCGGCGAGCATGTCGGAGTACTTGCCCACCTCACACAGAGCACAGGTGGTGTTGGTCAGGTTGGCCCCGTCCGAGCTATAGCCCAGCTGGCAGAGGCAGTCGAAGGAGCCCTGGGTGTTGGAGCAGACTGTTGACGTGTCACACCCGGCCAGGCCCTGAGCGCACTCGTCGACGTCAGCGCACTGAGTGTCACTAGTGGGCTCATAACCGACGTTGCAGACGCAGTGGAAGGAGCCGATGGTGTTGTTGCAGGACGTGAAGTTGCCGCAGACCGTCTCGGCCTCGCACTCGTTGAAGTCGACGCACCAGTCAACGACAGAGGAGGAGGAGGAGGAGGAGGAGGAGGAGGAGGAGGAGGAGGAGGAGGAGCGCTTCCATCCGTCATCACAGGAGCAGTTGTCCTTGAGCTGGGAGCCCAGGAGGCTGTGGGAGTGGATGGGGCACTCCTCGCAGAAGCTCCCGTTCCCGTACAACCCCGGCCAGCACTCGCAGTAGAACGACCCCACCGTGTTGACGCAGCTTGCGTTGAGGAAGCAGTCGTCCAGTCCCAGCGCGCACTCGTTCACGTCCACGCACAAGTCTCCCAGCGACGAGTTCCCCCCTGCCCCTGTTGCGTTCTGCCCTCCCTGGGGGCTGCAACTCCATCCCGGCTCCTGCGTGCACGTCGAGCTGCAGCCGTCTCCGCTCCTGTTGTTCAGATCGTCGCACGTCTCCTCTCCTCCCCTCAGCCCATCGCCGCACCTTGACAAGCAGGTGACCCCATCCCCGTATGTGCCTAGCAGGCAGGAGCAGGTGAACGACCCCAAGGTGTCTGAGCAGGAGGCGAACTGACTGCAGTCGGCGACTCCAGCAGCACACTCGTCAACGTTGGCGCAGCTGGCAGAGGAGGTGAGGGAGGCGTTACCGGTCTCGTTGTTCACAAACCCGACCAGGCACGCACACGCCTCGACACCTCCGGCTGCCTCCGGGCTCTGCGAGTGGGGAGGGCAGGAGGAGCAGGAGGAGCTGCCAGAGGGCGCGAAGGAGTCGGCGGGACAAGGGACTTGTACATGCGACCCGTTGCAAAAGAAGCCTGGGGTGCAGTCGTAGCAGGAAGAGCCGTTGGAGTAGAACCCAGGCTTGCAGTCGCAGCGGAAGGAGCCAAGGAGGTTGATGCAGGAGGAGGAGGAAGAGCAGGCCGAGGCGTTCAGGCACTCATCAACATCCTTGCAGGACCCGTCCGCCGTCCTCTCGTATCCCTCCAGGCAGGTGCAGTTGAGCAAGGAGACGCTTCCTTCCTGGGACGTCGTGTTGACCGGGCACAGCTCGCACGTGGTTGCCCTGCTCTGGTTGGCGTACGACCCTGCTGGGCATGAGGAGCAGACGGAGACGCCGAGCTCAGACGTGAAGCTCCCTGCTCTACACGGCTTGCACCCGAGGTCGCACGAGCACCAGTCCCAGTCCTTCACTGTCCCGTTTGCCATGGTAGAGATGGCGCACCAGGACAAGTCTTCTCCTCCTGCTCCTCCTGCTCCTCCTCCCGGAGGAGGAAGATCAAAGGTACAATCCACGTACTTGGTGCCTTGCCAGTAGAAAGGGAGCACGCACGGCGATCGCTGGGAGGAGCCGAACCTGCAGGAGGCGTTGTAGGAGGAGGCGACGCCGTGGAAGCCAGGTAGACAGAGACAGTCCGACTTCTGACCGGAGAACGCCGGGCTGAGTGAAGCTGGAGGGCAGCTGGAGCAGGAGGTGGCTCCCTGCTCTGAGAATGTCCCAGCTGCACATCCGAGGCAGACCGGAGGGGCACAGGCCTCGCACACGCATGGGGAGTCCGGGGAGCAGGTGGGAGTGGAGACAGTCAGGTTGACGGAGATGTTGAGCAAGGAGGAAGAGGAGGAAGAGGAGGAAGAGGAGGAGTTCGACTCGTTGGTGCTGTTGGTCTCGTTCCCCGTCGAGCTGTTGGTGCCGTTGATCTCGTTCCCCGTCGAGCTGTTGGTGCCGTTGATCTCGTTCCCCGTCGAGCTGTTGGTGCCGTTGGTCTCGTTCCCCGTCGAGCTGTTGGTGCCGTTGATCTCGTTCCCAGTCGAGCTGTTGGTGCCGTTGATCTCGTTCCCAGTCGAGCTGTTGGTGCCGTTGGTCTCGTTCCCCGTCGAGCTGCTGGTGCCGTTGATCTCGTTCCCAGTCGAGCTGTTGGTGCCGTTGGTCTCGTTCCCCGTCGAGCTGTTGGTGCCGTTGATCTCGTTCCCAGTCGAGCTGTTGAAGACGTTGGGCACAGGGCGCAGGAAGCATCCTCCCTGGCTGTCATAGTGCCCCTCGTAGTTGGGATAAGCACCCGGGTTTTCCCTGAGCAGCGCTGCTGCCGCAGCATAGCACCTGGCCTCCGACGTAACGACGCTGCACCCCTGGTACCCACAGGTGGAGTTGGGGGTCAGCTGGAAGAAACCTGGGTGGTGGAACCCCGGATCACACCGGCAGGTACCCTCCCCTTCCCAGCTCGTCGAGTTGCTGACGCACTGGGTGCAGAAGGTCTGACCCTGGGTCGAGAAGGTGCCAGAGGGGCACGAGAGGGGGTCCACCCACCCACCCTCGCAGGAGGAGCCGGGCAAGCACACGCTGCAGGGTCCTCCGTTGGGTCCCGTGTAGCCTGGGTTGCAGACGCAGTCCGTCACCTCCTTGGTCCCCCTAGGGCTGGAGGAGCCAGCTGGGCACGGGGTGGGCTGGGCTGCCCCACGAGGGCAGAAGTGGTTGGGAGGGCAGATGCTGCAGGACTGGTTGAGGCTGAGGGTACCAAAGTAGCCGGCCAGGCAGAAGCAGTCGGTCAAGGAGATGCTCCTGTCCTCCTGAGTCGTGCTGTGGACGTCCGGGCAGGTGGTGCAGGAGGTGGAGGAGGAGTGGGCGTACGTCCCTTTCGGGCAGGGCAGGCACTCTGTGCCAGGGCCCAGCATGCTGCGGCCTGTCCCGCGGTAGCCGGCAAAGCAGCTGCAGCGGTAGCTCCCTTCCTCGTTGCTGCACGTGCTGTGCTCATCGCAGCTGTGAAACCCGATGGCACACTCGTCGACGTCCACCCGAGCAGTAAGCTGCATCCCGCTGCAGGTCCCGTTCCCGTCGGCGCATGCTGCTGTTGGGGAGCTGGTGGGCCCCACCCAGCACAGGGAGGAGGAGAGATTGAGCCAGACGTCTGCGTTGTAGAGCCGCAGGCGAAGGGCGGAGGGCCGCCACTCGTCGTTGCCCTCCACCCGGTACTCCACCATCGACACGTTGCCGACGTATTTGAAGCCTGACAGGATCGCGCTGCCATTGGCGCCGACGGACGTCGGCAGGTAGTCGCTCAAAGTCACTTCCTCGCTCCAAGTTTGAGTCTGCAGCCAGAAGAAGCGCATGTACACTCGATCCCTGGTCCCAGCTGACCGGCAGCACAGGTCGAACAGGCTCTCTCCCTCCACCAGGCTGGAGTTTGACATGTTCATCTCTGTCTTATTGCTGCCGCTCCTGCTCATATTCCACGTTGACGAGTTCAGCTCCGTGCCGTTCATCGCGCTCATCATCTCCGTCAAGCTGCTGGTGTTCGATGCATTCGCCGCCGTCCCGTTCTCGCCCGATGTCAGGTTGCCGTCCGACACGTTCCCAGCTGTGCTATTCCCCAGCTCCTCCCCTGTCACGTTGACCACGGACAGGTTCCCGAAGCTGCTGGTGTTCGATGCATTCGCCGCCGTCCCGTTCTCGCCCGATGTCAGGTTACCGTCCGACACGTTCCCAGCTGTGCTATTCCCCAGCTCCTCCCCTGTCACGTTGACCACGGACAGGTTCCCGAAGAAGCTGCTGGTGTTCGATGCATTCGCCGCCGTCCCGTTCTCGCTCGATGTCAGGTTACCGTCCGACACGTTCCCAGCTGTGCTATTCCCCAGCTCCTCCCCTGTCACGTTGACCACGGACAGGTTCCCACTATTGGTGGCGTTCAAGTCTGACTGCACCTCCCCCGAGACGTTCAGCTGGGGCTGGGGACAAGCTGGGTCTGCTGTCATGTCGATGTTGACCTCGAGAGCTCCCACGCATTCCTTCTTCCCGTTCCAGCAGTCGATCACCCCGTCCCCCACGAAGCCCCTCCGACAGTGGCAGAGGAAGGAGCCTGGGGTGTTGACGCAGACGGCGTCGTCATGGCATGAGTTCACTCCCTCAGAGCACTCGTCGATGTCGGTGCAGGCCCCTCCCTCCCCCAGGTTCACCTGGTAGCCGGCCGGGCACAGGCACTCGAAGTCGCCGTACACATTGTTGCACTGGAGGGGCTGGCTGGAGGAGGAGGACAAGGGACCGCAAACCCCCGCGTCCTCAGCACATTCATCCACATCCTCACACCTGTACGCCGACTGGTTCGCGGCGTACCCTGGGCTGTTGGCACAGGTGCACTCGCACTGCGTTTCCTCGCCCGTGAGGTCGCAGGGATCGCAAGGTTTCAGCGCTGTCATGTCTCCCTCCCCGTGCCCGCGGCAGACCGGCAGGGAGGAGCTGACGACCCCAGCACGGGCCTGCAGCTGCATCTTGTACTCGGTCAGCTGGACGTTGCGCTGGTCGGGCAGCCTGACTTGGCAGGTCCTTCTCCCCCACTCCTCGTACGCGTGCACCAGCCTCAGGTAGCAAGGAATCCCGTCGCTCATGCACATGTAGCCCGTCCTGCACTCGCAGTCTGCTTCGAACCGCGCTCCAACTGGGCTTCTGCTGTTGGGCGGGCATCGCAAGCAGGAGGCGCTCACCGGGTACTCTGCAAGCGTGTGGATGCTCTTGCTCAGCTGATCCTCAACTCTCCTGCGAGGAGACAGGAAGGCGAACTCGTCCTCCGAGCAGAGCAAGCACTGGTCCCACGGCAGCTCGATCACCCCCCCGTTCGAGCCGACGAACCCCTCGTTGCACACGCAGCTGCGAGGAGATGGGCTGGCGGGTGGGCTGGTGGAGTTTGCGGGACAGTCGAGGCAGCGGTAGGAGCCTGGGCCGGAGAAAGTCCCAGCAGGACAAGGCTGGCACTTGTGACCATCCGAGACAAACCCTGCCGAGCAGCAGAAGCCAGCTGTGCAGTTGGGAAAGAACTCCAGGGTGATGTCAGTGTAGACCGTGCGCTCATCCTGGCACTTGTAGCGGAACAAGTTGGACTGTCTCAGCTCGTGATCGCTGAAAGCTTCATCGATCCATCCGAGCAGAGAGAACTCGATACGCACCTGACCGCTGATCAGATGGTCGTCACGAGTGTTGTTGGGAACACGACACTCTATCGTACTCGTGTTGCCCACCCGGTTGCCTACCACAGTCTTGTTCTGGTGGGGCTGCAAGAATCGACATAGCAGATCTTCTTTCAACGGAACGTAATCGAAGCCAAACCCCGAGGCCAGTAACGACACAACCTCGCCCGAGAATCCTGTCTCTGGCCACATGCCGACGATGAGCGGGTGGTTGTACACGGCGAAGGGCAGTGATGTGTTGGGGATGGCGTCGACCCCGTTGTAAGTCAGAGAGAGGAAGTCGCGGCCGCGCGGCAAAGCTGGAGTTACGCAGGTGGCCGTCTCGTTGTCGAGCAGCGCGGCAGCGAATGTGATTCCTCGGAACATGCACCGCACCTTCCCGCTCAAGAAAGCGTCGTTGAGCGGGAAGTTCGTCCCGTGAATCGTGATGATGATGCGTCCAGTGACCGGAGAGGCCTTGGGCTGCACAAGGTACGTTGAAACCGTCAAGTCATTCAAGTACAGGAACGATGTCGCGCCGGATTTGATCGTGAAATATTCGGAGTGCAGCCACAAGTCTGTGGTACCTTGGTGCATGGGCATCAACGTGCATGCGAGTGCTGATGGCGCTGTCCTTGTCGCTGCGAGCTTGTCGTAGACCTCCGGCGCTCTCCTCACCCAGCACTCGATGGGACCAAGAGCAAGAGCCATGTCTAAGTCCATCCCCGAGACATCTACGATCACCCTTGTCCCGCCAGCGATGGAGCCAGAGGATGGAGTGAGAGACGCTATCCTGCAGGGGCAACCGAGGTCGCGCAGCGTTTCTATGTCCTGCTGGATGGATGTAGTGACTGCCTCCAAGCTCGAGGCTCTTTCTATCATACACTCAGTGCAATCGTTGCCAGCGCAGCACTCTTGGGGCATTGCATCCTGCCTGTAATGGCTCGGATATGAATCGTCCCCGCTGAGGTATCGACGCTGATTGAAGGCTTCGACCAACTGTCGTTTCGCCGCAGAGATGTCTCCTTCGATGCCAACAGCCCCCGTGAGGTGCAAGAGAAGGATTAACGTGAGAAAACTTGTTTGAATTCTTGTTGTGCACATTGGGTGCTCAAACTGAAGAGTCTTGGATTATGATTCAGGGGAGAGAAACTGCCTTGCTCAGCATGCACAAAAGCTTCCAGAAGGGATGCGATGGAAGCGGTCGAATATTCGAAACCGAGCTAAAGAATACTGGTGAGATAGAGGGGAAACCGTGACAAATGAAATGATGCAGGAGGAGCTGTAGCCGACCGTGGGTTCAGAGAGCAGATCGTTATCAAACCAGCTCTTAGATGCGATATTGAGAACCTCGTTTCAGTCAGAGAGCAACGAACGACGACCGGAGGCAGTGGTGATTGAGAGGAGGGAATTGGAGATTCCTAGGAAGTGGACAGATGGAGGAAGAGTGAGAAGGGCTACAAAGAGGACAAGATGACGCAAAAGGGGGGGAGAAGGGGAGGAGGAGCACTTATCCGATCGTCAGAGTCTCGCCATGACGCGTTCGCTTGGTCGAAAAGTCAAGCAACCGTTGAAAATGGTTATAACAGTTACATGCGTTATAACCGGAGGGTGAGTCCGACTCGGCACCCGGCCGGCGGCCGGGCGCCGCTGACCGGACTCGGCCCGGCCGGGCGGTCGGCCGGGCCCTCCGTGACGACTCCTGCCACTCGGCCGGGCGCCGACTCCGGCGGAAGCCTCGGAAGCCTCGGAAGCGGCCTGTTCCGGAAGCAGAGCGGCCGCTGTAGGCCGCCACTGATGTTGACGTGTGGCGGCACCGGCCCGGCTGTGGTCCGACGGTTGGTGACTTGACGGAGCACAAGTTCTGCAGACATCATATCAACTTTAGTTGTAACAAGACAGTTTTTGCTCAAGACCGAGTTTAATGCACACAAAACCAGAATTGAGGAGCACATGAGAGATAGACTTAGTATGCTAGGATGTGAAACCCAAGCATCCAGACATGAGAGGACCTTAGCAAGACGGCTAGGAAAGCCCCCTCTTCGTCCCACACGCTGCATCGGCCGCCTTGACACGTAAGTCGTCTTGGCCCAAGTTTACAGGAGAGTTTTTGTTAAGCGGGAGGCTCGGCGCTATATGACGCCTGGCACGGCTGGCATACGCTCCATCATGACTAGCCGCCGGCCGCGCCGCCCGGCGCCGGCGGTCCGATCAACGCCGGTGATCGGCGGGACCGGGGCCCGGTCTCCCGGAGTCCCGGGGCGGCGCGCCCAGCCCGCCCACTGGGCCATCACCGCCGGCCCGCCGTTCGCGCGGTGAAGGTCACTGTCGGACGGCCCGAGCTGCAATGCCATGAAATAGAGTCCGGGGCCCTGACCGTACCGCCTCAGTGATCCCGGCGGCGGCGCGGCGCAGATCATCGGATTCGAGTCTCTCTACTGTTTGATGATTTCGAAACAGTTATCTGTCTCTCAGTGCTATTTCATATTACGTGTAGTATCATCAGTCATGTATAGTTCTCTTGGAGCCAAGCTTGTCAGTGCCACTGGTCAATCGGCATTCTATACAGACCCTTTGTATGTAAGGTCTCTTACATGAGTGAACATCGGTTTTTTGTATTTGATCTGACCGTGATAGTGTCTTCAAAACGGATGAATTGCAACGATGAAATTGGATGGAAATTCGCCTGTCTCATCTCATCAGATGCATTGATAGCGCCATCGTGTTGTATGCATGTAAGGTTCGGACGTTACGAATTCTCTGCGTAAGAAAGTAGCCTGCGTTTGTGCGCAGTATACGACAAGTAAAAGTACAGACTTCCATCTTCTAGTTCTCAATCTTTTCTCGTACAGACTTCTATCCTCCAGTCAGTCCTCCATCATTTCTCGTCCTGATCCTACTCGTAGCTTCGTCCCTCTACATTATGCATCAACTAAAGCTGTGACTCTGTGAGGAAAGGAAAGGCGTCTGTTGGAAAGCCATCAAGTGTTGCTTGAGCGGCAGGACCAAGAAGACTGAGCAAGGCAGCAGCTAAGGATGTCGGAGGAGGGAGAGGAGGGAGGGAGATAACGAAAGTTGGATGTAAAAGGAAACAAGGGAAGCATCAGGTACGATTTACGTGCTACACCTGCATTTTGCTCACCCCACCCCGTTCATGTCACTACCCCACCTCCCACAGGAATGTCTTATCTGTCCTACCCCACGTTGCTATGAGATTTTTGCCTATCACTAGTACAATATACACCTACCCCTACAGGAGTGGACCCTACCACATACTCCTACCCTACCATGCTGCTCAACCAATGACCCCACCCAGGTTCCTTGTGACTCGTCGGGCAATTGGTGATGTGAGGTAGGAGAGGGTGGGGTACTTTATTGGTCTGGGAGGGGGTATTGAGTACCCCTGGGAAGACTTGTCTTAAAAAAAAGGTTTACATATATATTAATTTGATTTCATAAATTCAAATATTAAGAGATAATTTCAAAATATCAAGTATCCTTGAAATGTAATGTGAATTTAAAACTTTTAAGCCGTGCCATGTGGCGGGTAAACCTGGGGACGGGGAGAGTGGGGGAAAGGAGCGGAGAAGGAGAGGAGAGAAGGAGAGATGAGATGAAAGACTGAGAAGGATATGAGAGGGAGATACAACAGCAAGTGAGAAGCCCTTGGAACGAGAAGCTCCGGTGATCTGACTGTCCGTGCAATGGCACGAGCGCCACTCACCTTGATTGCAGGGGAGCGCATTTTCGGAACTTGGGCGCTCTGTCACAGAGTCTGCTGAAGAGCTCAAGATGAACGCAATCACCATCATTGCTCTTTACTCGATATGTTCGTCGTGTATGCTTGTGGTCAACAGGGTATGCGAATGCGAATACATTCCTGGCGCTTGAGAGGCATTTACCTTGCTTGCAGATATGTCTTTCCTACATTCCTGCTGCTTCATACATTGCATGGTAAAACGTTGGAGGCTCCCTCCTATGTCTCTGAACACTTTCCACCAGCTTTCAGATGGCATTTACTGTGTTGGTGATCCTTATCGGGTAAGATTTCTCTGCAGCAGCTTGATTGGGGCTGACTGCTAAATTGCGTTCAGGGCATCGATGGGGCTTTGTGAAGTTCAGGCCCTCAGCTCAGACGGCAGGTACGGACGATGATCCTGTTGGATACGGTGGTAATAATCCCCCCCCCCTTCTCCCCCTAGGTCGTACATGGCAGCGTATTCAGTGGGTTTCGCACTCAGCATCTACTTCACTCTGCGCGCTCTGGAGGTGATGCCCAGTGCGCTCCCTTGATGTACACATGACTCAGCCCTTCAGACAACCAACATGGAGACTCTCATTGTCTTTAGGAGCTGCAACCCGCTCATTCTGGTCTTGTGCGATTACTACTTCTTGAATCGAGATTGTCCATCCGTCCGGGCCATCTTTGCCTTGATGGTAATGCGCTACCCTCATGGGACTTGAAGTTGTGATGTTCATGATGTTTTCTGATTTCCTCAGATTATTGCTGGGAGTGCAAGTATGTATATTGTACATGACAAGCAGCTGAAAATGGATGGATGGATAAGCTATCTTTACGTGAACTTGTTTTGCTGCGGTGGGATATGTACCACTGATTCATTCTCGACAGGTTGGTTTGAACAGTCTGACCTTGGTGAGTAAATGATACGACAGAGTGAACATCTAATTTATCTCAGATATTTGTCATGACGATCGGCAAGACCGTCACAGACAAATGCACTTTGACCACTACAGGTAGCTTTCTTTGTGCGGAACTCGTTTGGCGTTCTCCCGTCATCCATTGATGAGAATGCATGCAGGACAAGTGTTCTATTCGAATATGTTCTCAGTCCTTCCGATGCTGGTAGATCATTCCCAGTTTGCTCTTCTCCAAAGTGTGACCGGTTGACGTCGCTCTCCAGTGCCTGGGCTGGCTGACTGAGGAGCAAGTGGAATCGAAGATGATCCACACCAAGAGCATGGTGTTCCTTCTGATCTCCAGCGTAAGATGATGGATGTCTTTCTGTTCATGGGACTCAGTTGATCAAATCAGATCGTTGGTTCCTCCATCAGCTACTTCGGCTGGAGATGTAAGTTCAGCTAGAATCTTACAATATATTTGTCTGTGGCTTACTTTTTTCTCACAGGCAGAGAGTTGGTGTCGGTAAATCTCGTCCTTGACCATCTCATCCAAGGTCTGTTATGTCTGATACTGTGACGCAGGCAACGACCTACACCGTTGTTGGGATCATGAACAAAGTTTTCACGGTGACTTGAGTCTTGATGTAAGTTAGGGGATCCTGACTGTGCGGCACAGGAGGGTCTTAACTGCGTAAGCAGTCTTCATGCATCCATCTCAACTTCCCTTTGAATCTTTGAATGCTGCAGCTTTTCCTCAACAGCACGGCCTCGCAAGAAGGAATCTTCTGGCTCTTTGTCTGCATTCTAGGTGCGATGAAAGTCTTTCCTGGTCATTCTTTGACCAGCCGAACTGCAGGTGGACTGTTTTACGAGCAGGCTCCCAAGAAAGCCACTGCTGAAGCTGAGGATCCGAACGGAGAAGCTGGGGAGGTCAAGGAAGCCCTCCTTCAGGAAGAAAAAGAAGTATCGGTCGAGATGCAATCGATGAAGGAGGAAACAAAGGAAGAAACAAAGCAGGATTCGAAGGAGAACTCTTGATGTCAGCACGCGAGCTGTTCAGGGTACAAGGTTGCCTGAGGCTTTTGGGGGATGCAAAAGTTTTGATGGAAGGGTTGATGTGAGGGAGTGGAATCATCTATCTCAAATCGAGGCGAACCGAAACAGAGGGTCAGCAATCGTGTACAATCGGAATCACAGGGGATTTGTGTCGGATACGACTGTATGGCTCCATCTTTTCATCTTTTTTCCTGAATTGAGAATTTTGCCTTTCTCTTGCCTTTCTCTCTTTTCGGTTCGCTTTCATGGTTTCTCTTTGGTCAATCTTCACGCTGACTGGTGGACACATGTGTACACATACTATGGATTTGCGCTATGAATGGAGACTTGTACCTTGCCTCTTGCAAGCAAGGTGAAAGTACCTCAGATGCGAGGGGGTTGTTCAAGACAAAGTCTCCATTGTGTCAATTTTCAGAAACTTTTCTGCAAAATTCATTTCAAAAGAATTCAATTAAAACAAGTTGTATGTCTTTGGGGGACATAATGAGGCCTGATAGTCTCGACGGCAAGATAATAGAGTGCTGGGTATCAGACTGACATGTAGCAGCAGTTGTTTACCCGCCGATGAGCTAGATAACAGCAAGTGTATCCTGAGACTTGATGATAGAAGAATGCCGGCGAGGATGAGCAGCCGTAGCTCCTTGCTCCCCCCCCCCCTTCATCTCTCCCCTCAGTTCCATCCGAAGCGATTGAAGTATTCGACACAGGGGAGCTGATGCCTGGACTGCGTGTCCGAGATCGAGCTGATGCTCATGTTCGGGTGCCTGGAGAAGTGCATGGGGTCAGGCACGAAGGGGTAGTAGAACCGCTGGATGCCCTTCTTGTACAGGTACCCTGACAGCCAGACATCGTCATGGAAGAAACATCCTGAGGGGAGTTTCTGCAAGTATTCGAAGATGTCGCTGCCGAAGTACCGAACCCGGTACGCTATCCCCGTGTACCCCATCAGCCATCCATAGCAGGGGATGATTCTATCCTCCGCGTACCAGCCCGCCTTGGCAAGGATGCCATGAGGGAACCCAAGGGTCACCATGCCATGGATCGGCATGAGGGGAGGGAGCTCTTGGCAGAGACCACTCAAGCTACCTTCGGCGGGCATGTGGTATCGGAGAGCTGCGAGCACCTCGGGCGAGTACTCGCAGTCATCGTCAAGGGTGACCACCAGTGTCTCGGGATCCTTCTCTACCTGCAGAGCTCCCAGCAACTTCGTTGCAGGCCCGAAGTCTCTGTCGAGGAAGTGAAGATAGTAGAGTCTGTTGGCGTAGTCGTGACGTTTTCCTTTCACCTTCTCCAGGGGCCCAGTGGTGGAGCCCAGCGCAGCCACCAAGGACTCGACGTCTCCTGCAGTGATGTTTCCAAACCTCGTGTAGAGCGGCATGTTGACTACGATCCTGTCGGGCCTCAGCGACTGCTTCTCGATCGACGGCAGCGATCTGCGCAGATAGTCCACTCGCCCTAGCAGGGAACTGACGGAGACTACCAGGCGAGTCCTGGCGGCGGACCCGGCAGCTCCTCTGTCCTTGCTGACCGTCGACTTCACATGGGGGCGGTACAAGGGGATGATGAGGCACAGGTAGAGCGGGAAGCAGAGCGCGAGCGTCGCCAGCATGAGCACGCAGATCCGTCGCGACTGCATGGCGGGTCACCCGGCAGTCCCTTGAAGCACGATTATGAGAGTCGCATCCGATGATCACTGATCTCAGAGTCGTTTTTATACCAGATGGGATGGTACAAATGATCAGTCAATTTTGTACATACTCCAGTACAATTTACTGGATCTCTTCAGTACAAATGGTTTATTAGATGATTTAAAGTTACAAAAAATTGACTAGGGTTCAAGAAGACTTGTACCCTTGGTCGACAGCATGGTACTGATTTATAATTCTCCTGGTAATGATTTTTGACTTAACTTTGAGTAAAGATTTATACGACGAGCATCGCTGAAGTTCGAAAGTTTGGGAGCTCGTAATCTAACGTTTTGAAGTTTGAAAGTTTCATTTGACTCAAAGTTTGCCCCTTGTAAGGCAGCAGCATTTCTTAGGTTCTCAATTAGCCTCCCATCAGGGCAGCACCACCCTCTGGTGGGGTACATGAGTATCGAAGAGGGGGTAGGGGTAGAATTATAGCATGGTTGTTCTCAATTTCCGGTGGTCATGTGGGGTGGGGTGCGCGGATGGTTGAAAATTCAAATGGAAGAGGTGGGGTGGACCCTATTTCGGATAGGTGGATACCGGTACTTTTAGCTCCAAAATGTTTATAATGATAGGGTGGGGTCTCTAAATTGAGTGGTAGTAATAGAAATTTGTAATAGGTGAGGAGGGTACTAGTACAAAGTTCGGAAGGAGTCGGAGAGGCTGAAAATGTAGGGTGGGGTAGTCTATGAACCAGGGTGATGGTGGATATCAGAGTGGTAATGTCAGATTGACAGGGGCGATCAACCTTTAGGGTGGGTCATACTGGAACAGGGTAGGTGCTTCTGGAAAGAATGGTATAGGACCGGTTATTTTTACAGTCAAGAATGGGGTAAATTGCGGATGATGGTGGGTGTTTAAAACTCCGAAACTCACTTGGTAGGTAGGGGTAGTCACTTTCTGGGTACACTCACCCTGATATGTTTTGTTCTAGGTGGGGGTGCATTCGAGGTGGGGTGGGGTGGGGATGTAGTGTCACCAGAAGAATGGCCTTGATGGAGTGGCGACTAGGATCGAAGCAGCGGGGGGGGCAATGCATGGAGCGGGTGTAGGGAGCAGGGAAAGAGGAAGCTATCTAGCGATGGCTCATGCGAAACAGCGAGTTTGCTGTGGAATGAGTGGAATGATAGGAAGACCCAGGGAGGGCAACACGACAGGAGTGCAGGAATACTTTGGAGCAAGAGGATACTAGGGCCCACAGGAAGCATGTAGGAGCCATATTGAAGAGACGCTGAAGTGAGTTATGAGGTATACGCGCGTGAAGGCAAGAGGAGACGGGGGGGGGGGAGTGCAAAAGAACCAATGGAATGAAGTCTCCAAACGTCCGTCCTCGAGAAGAAAGGGATGGGTCGCAGCGTAGAGAATGAATCGGAGAGCGCATGCAACAATGTCAGGAGTGTCGTGATGTATTGGACATGCAAACGAATGAGAGGGAGATGAGTTACACGAGGGAAGGGTGCTGGGATGCGCCGAGATATGAAGGTTGAAGACCAGGAGTTCGTAGCTGACTATCCCTCTAGCAGAGCCACCCCGAGATGTACCGGAACGGCCCTCATCAACAAAGCTACAGGTGTACTCATCACATCTCAAATCTGTTTCTTGACTCGTTTGCCAAGGATCCAACCCGTTGCACCCAGCCAGCAGGATAATCCATACCAGACGGAGAGCTATGGGTCGGGTCAGGTGTGAAGTTGTGCGGCGGCGCCTCTACCGTTTGCTGATGTTTGACTCAGGCGATGGCTTATGACCAAGAGGGGTTGATTCATGGATCTGATGGAAACACAAGGTAACCCAAGGCCCCTCGAGTGAGATTGCAGCTTGACACGATGGCATCGAAGGTACCAGATGATTCGCGAGATGGAGGCGAGGGGAGCGCAAATGTTGGTTCCTTGCCCCGATGTGATTGTTGGCCAGTGATGGTTGCTGGTCGAGCAGGGAGATGCGAGGCAGGCATGACCTACACTCGACGGTACTTGGATTGTTTCGCGGCTGCTTGTCCTTGACTGGAGGAAGGCGCCGGCATACGCATATCGAGTCGGGGAGTACTCGGGTGGCAGCCAGGTCCAGCAGGATCGCTCCCCTTCCAACAGCGCCCCAGCTCAACCCCTGAGCATCGAGAAAGATCCGATTCTCGCCCAGGTGAGGATGGACTGCGCAGACGGGTCGGTGTAGACGAGAAGGGTGCAGAGAGCAGAGCGACGACGATAGCGAACTGCAGTGACGTTGACATTCATGCAGGTCATGGAGAGAGGACGTCGTCAGCGTGAATATGACAGGTGCCGCAATGTTCGAGGAGATTCGTTCCATACAATCTCGCCCCTTTCCCCACCGCCTTTCTTCAACTTGCACTGTGGCCTACCTTAATTCTTCAACCTGCACCGCCTACCTTCATTCCGTCATTGCCTTTTTGGCTCTAAATTTGTTGATTGCACGTGATCAGGCGTCTCAACGAGAGCAGTAACAGCGAGAACTACTCTCCTGGGCATGGTGGTCTCTTGACATCTGTCTTCCTACCGTGATTTCTCACATCCTAACAGCGACTGGAGCTGCTCCGGACATCTCTACTGTGTGCCCACCTGATGCCCTTTGCTGTTTCATCTTATTTTCCCTTGCAGCCTCCTCCTCCTCGCAATCCACTCCCTCCTCCTCCTCATCGTAACCATACTGCGGTGATATGCTACAGCCAACCTTCTCCCCTTACCCGTCCTGGCCAAGCCACTACTTCTTCCCACTACCTCTCCATATCGCAGCCCTTTTCCTGATGTGCTTTGCAGCATTCAAGTCAAGTTCCTATCTCGAGCATTCCAAGGCGGCCGGATGTGACTGTCCCCAGCGGAAGGAGGCGAGAGATAATCAGTGCAGCAGGCGCGCGAGGGAGAGAGACGAACTCCTGGGGAAGGGAATCAAGACTGGGAGCTCCTGTGGGAGCAACGAGGGCCACCCTCTGCTTCCAGGCAGCCGGTCGGATCCTCTGCCCTCTGCCTGCATTGCTCCTCTGCTGCCTGTTCCTCCTCTCTCCGACAAGCCCTTCCTCCCACCTTGCTGGCTCTTCCTTATCTTCTCCATCCCCTTGCAGATCAGCGTATGTGACGTTCTTTCTGCTGAGCCTTGTTCCAGGCGCGTGCACGGGATGACGTGTTTGGCATCTATGGGCAGGCGGGATCAGGAGACTCCTACACGGGGAGGTTCGAAATGAGGAGGGGATTTGGCCCGGTATTGACAGCATTTCCACTTTGCTTGCGCTCATTTGCATTTCCCCCCCCCGCTCCTTGTTCCTCCCCCTCTCCCCCGGACTTCTATTCTCCCCTTACATGTGAGTTGCCAGGTCAAGCGCGGAACCATCGGGCTGGGGTTGTCGCAGAAGAATGGCGACACCATCGTCTCCTCGCTCCTCCCCGGACTCCCTGCGAGCAACAACGGAAGGATCATGGTCAGAACCTGCTCGTCCTGAACCCTGCACACCTCCCCCCCTTGCCTCCCCTGCCTCCTTCCTCCTGCCCTCCCACCTTCCTTCCTAGTTCTCTCCTCCCCCCCCCCTTCCATCCCCTTCTTCTTTCTTGCTTTCTTCTCCCGAGCTGACCCTACTGCAGGTCGGCGACGTTCTCATCTGTGTGGACAATCGTCCGATCCCGGCAGATCTCAGCCAGACCATCGCGATGCTGCAGGTCGCCCGATGACCCGAGGGAGGAGCAGCTGAGGCTGATGGATGAGCGACAGGGGGAGGCAGGCAGAGGCGTCACGCTGATCTTGGAGCGTCGGGGAGCTGGCATGGTGAGCAAGAGCTGGGGAGGACGGGAGGAGAGCAGAGCGAGTGAGGGCAGCAGGAATGGGAAAAGTTTGGGTGGGGGACAAGGAGGATGGAGAGGAGGAGGATGAGAAGCAAGTGGGTGGGGTTGGCAGCTTTTGGGGGGGGGGGGGGGAGGGGAAGGGATAATGATGGAGTTGACAATCTGTGTAGTATGAGATTCATCTGACGAGGATGGTGATGCCGGAAGGTAAGGAGGAGAGGAGAGGACTTTCCTTGTCTTTCCCCTCACTTTCGAGCAGGTCAAAAGAGGATGGACGACAGGCGCAGGTGTGCGGCTGGAGAGAGAAGGAGAGAAGGGAGGGAGGGAGGCGAGGAAGAGAGGAGGGAGGTTGGAGGTGGTGGGTTTGGGAGGAAGGGGGAGAGGGGGGGGCAGACCATGACGTCATTTGTAGCATTCAGAGCATGAAGAGATCAACGGACTGCGGAGGAAGAATCTGCTCGATCCCCCTGTGAGGGCGACACGCTCAGAGGTTGTGTTAGGAAAAGATCAGATCTCCTATTAACGAACCGCTCTGCTCAACTATCCCTGGTACTGTCAGCATTGACTGAACCGACCATTACCCGCTCCTCTCCTTCAGTAGAAATCCTTCTCTCTGTCCTCCTCCTCCTCCCCTGCCGTCGCCTCCTCCTCCTCCGCCGCCGCCTTTTCCCCCTCCTCCTTTTCCTCCTCCATTTCCCCCGCCATGCCGGTTCCGTGTCTATCATGTTTCAACTCTGCATCCTCATCCTCGGTTTTGACGTCCACTTGACCCAGCTTCCCCATTCCTGCTGTCATTTCCCTCATTCTCTCCTCCTCCTCCTGCCCTGTCACAGAAGTCCTTAGCACAAGTCTTGGGCCGAAGCGAGGAGCACGACTAAAGGTGATAGGGATTCTCTTGCTGTACAGGAAGCGGAAAAGATCTGCTGATGCTGAAGGGAGTTAGGAGATGAGACGGTGAGGAGGGGAGAGGGGAGGATATGAGGAAAGAAGGGAAGGAGGAGATGAGAGGAAAGGGGGAGAGGAGGAAGAAGATGGGAAGAGGGGAGCGAAGCTGCAGGTAGATGTATGCAAGATCTTACTCGAGTCATCTGACGCCTCCATCTGCTCCTCCTGGGCCTCTTCTGGCGTCTCCACGCACTCGCGCCACTGGGAATATTTCAGGGCAAGGCAGGAGGAAGGGAGGAGGGAGGGGAAGAGAGGGAGGAGGAAGGGATGGGGGAGGCGAAGGGAGAGAGAGGAGTGAAAGTCGGAGGAGGATGGAAAGAGATGTGATCGCACCATGCAGTCTCTACTGTGCCTGTTCCTGGCTAACAGGATGGCCTCGATGTCCGGGAAGACGAAGGAGGAGGAGTACTCGGTCCCCTTCCAACGCTCCTGGGCCTGCAGGATGCGAAGGCGAAGGAGAGGCGAAGCTCTGTGATCCATCGGGAGCCAAGAGACGACGGAGGGCAGGCGAACAAGTTCGTCAGGAGAGAAGGAGGGGGCGATGGAGGAGGAAGGAAGGAGGAAGGGAAACCGATGGCTGACTCGATGCTGGGATGGGGAGGTGGGAGGATATTCATCCTCGTCAACCAAAGGCGGCAAGACTTTGAACGTGGCTTGAAAGTCAGCCAAGTCTCGATGCAGACTGAAATCACGAGGAATTAGGGGACGCACGTAGAAGGTAAAGAGATGAGAGCAGGACGCACGCGCGGGGTGTGTGGAGTAAGGTGGAGGGAGGAGGAGGAGATGAGAAGGAGGAGATGAGGAGCAGGAGGAGCAGGAGGAGCAGGAGGAGCAGGAGCAGGAGGGGACCAGACGGAGCGTGGCGAAGGGGTTCAGAGGGGCAGCTAGAGAATCAAATGAACGAGCAAGGAAAGGTCTCACCTGAACCTCCTCGGGCCTCTCGCAATCGAACTTCCTCGTCTGTCGTCCAACTTTATCAGTACAAGACAGGCAGCCAGGTTTCTCTCTGACATTTCAACGTCTTGCTCATCGAGGCCTCTCGTCGCCATCCATTCGCTCACCTGGCACATTCAACGTCAGAATCCTCACCTCCATCTCTAGCTCTCCCGTCACATCATGGGGGAGCCCGTAGGACGTCCAGAGTGCGAGAGTTTGAAAGTTGCCTGCATACCGAACCACGTCAGACTCATGGGCTGACTGACTTTCAATTCCCACTCACCGTTCATATAGGCGAGCATGAAGAGATTCTGCCCGGCCCTCCGACGGTTCAGACGGTGCATGAAGGTGTCCCCGTCGCACTCGACGCAGTAATCGAAGAGTTTGCAAGCAAGTTCGTCGTACCTGAGCAGGATCACTGTGCCTCCAACCCCTCCATTTCCTCTTTCCTCCGTTCCGTTCGATCCCACTCATCCTCTCCCTTCCCCTCCCTCTCAAATCTCTCCCATTGTCCATCTCTCCCTTCTCCTCCTCCTGTTCCGTCTCTTTCCTTTCCCTCCCTCTCTCCTTTTACTCTCTGCTCCTCTCCTCGCCCTCGGTCTCACTTGCTGATCATCACAAGCTCGAAGAAAGCCCACAGCGTCTCCCATCCTTCCTCGTCCTCCTCGTGTTGCCATCCTGCCCGCCTGCTGACGATCCACCTGGTAGGAAACCCTCATCCTTCAACTTCACGAGCTGTTGATCCAACAACCTCAACGGCATCTCTACGTGCGGCCAGAGCAGAATCTCCTCCTTCTCGTCCAAGTCAAGCTCATCAACTTTCGCTCTGGCTTGCAGCGTATTCCTCCTCCGCACCCTCGGCCACAGCGCGTCCAACGACTTGCAAGGCTCCAGCTGATCTGTGGAGGACAAGGGAAGTGAGGGAGGAGGAGAGAGGGAGGAGAAGAGCGACCCAGGAGATGCCTCGCAAACTCGCCATGCCCCTTCAACACTGACGTCCACAGCCCTGCTCAGCAACGATGAGAGGACTTGCCCGATTCGATCTGGCAGCAATGAACTACCTGACCACAGCATGTCTCCTCGCAGGGTGCCCAATGACTTCTGGAGAGGACAGTCGTCAGCAAGCAGTCCGAAGTCGTCTGACAACATCATCACCCGTTTCTGCAACTTCCACAGAGATCGCAGTGACGCATTGAACATCCTCCTCCATACCGACAGGTTTCCTGTGAAGGCTGCGAACCAGCACGCATTGCTGCGGACGAGTCAAGCTCACTTGGCAGCCGGAAGGTAAAGACCACCGACCTGAGGTCCTGAGCGTCCCCGACCCCGAAGATTGCAGCAAGCAGGGAGGGTCCGAGGTTGTCCTGAAAGCGTCTGAGGCGGATGTGCGGAGTCCGGAGAGGCCTGGAGGAAGTCAAAGTTTCAGACGGCGGGAGGGGAAGGACAAAAAAAGGGTGGGGATACCTGCTGCTGCTGCTGCTGCTGCTGCTGCTGCTCTTGTCAACGATCTTGACAATCTTGAATCTCGCGGCGTCAAAGTGAATCTTCCACACAGCTCTCAGCTCTTCCCTGTCGACCTTAACCTCCCTGCCCTCCCCGTCCCGCGCAAGCTCCGACTGCAATCGTCCTGCTGCAAGTAGAGAGACGAAGGGGTTGAAAGACCGCCTGTCCAGGAAGGAAACGTCGTGGAAGTACCATCCTACCTTGAACTCACGTTGTGATCCCATGCAGAGGCAGTCAGAGGCTGAGAGACCGCTCCCATCTCGTTGCTCCCTCCTCACCCCAAGTTCGTGCATCATGGTCGACAGATCAGCAAATCCCCTAGCACATGCGACGTGGAGCAGACTGGTACTGCCAAGGAGGGGATGAAAGTTCAATGAGGCAGAGATGTCATCTAGCTCGACAGCAGTTGGAAAGGACTGTAACATGCTGCATGCCATTTCTTCTGTCCCAAACAGAATGGCGAACTGAAGAGCATTGAGCTTGAAAATCAATTCCTTCCTGCCCATCTTTGTCTCAACGACCCTGGAGACTTGATGTGTTTCAAGAGAGCTGACTTTCAGCCTGTTGACAACTCCCATCAGTTTGAGGTGACGAGTCCGAGACAAGATCATCATGAGGGAAAGCCCGGAGAAGCCTTGGAGACACTGAGGATCTGAAGGGAAGCACAGGCTATCGCTGAACCCGTCACTGTCCTCGCTCGCTGCTCGCACTAGATCGTCTAATTCCTCCACACAACCTGCAACCGCAGCAAGGCGCAGAGCCACGGAGGTGCTGATGTGGCATGCCCCACGACGATGTGCAGAGATGACCTGTGCTGCGATGGGGGGGAGAAGAGTTCCTGAAGAGACATGGTTTAACTTCTCGAGCTGGCAAGAGAAGTCAGGGAATGAGGCAGACAGGCTGAACAAGAAATTCACCTCCACCATGATGGTGTCGACATCATCTTGCCTCATACCGTCGATGAAACCTCTTTCGACAAAGCGCTGGATGAATCGCAATGATCCCATACGGACTGCTGATATGAAGGTAGACTTTCCGTTGATGAACTGGAAGTTGAATTAAGATAGAATCATCATTATCATCACCACCCCCCCGCCCACCACCATTAGCAGCAGCAGCAGCAGCATCAGCATCAACGACGATACCCCAATCTCCACCTACTTCTCACCGTCTTTGCATCTTCTCTATTCAGCGCTGCCAGCGCAGCGCTTTCATAACCTTTGCAAATTGCCAGCGAGATCACGTCCAACTTCCACGGAAAGTGTTTGACCTCTATGTCACTCTCTTGCTCTATCTTGACACGATCATCGGTGACGACACGAACGAGAAGGGTATCCCAAACATCCTCCTCGCTTCCTCCGTCCTGTGTTGGGAGCTGCTGATCTTTGCTCCTCACTCTCCAGCGAGGAGGGGCAGAGACTAACAAACGATGCAAGGTGGACTGAACAAAGTCATTGTCAACCGTTTTGATCGCTACGGTCGGGTCCGCATGATGGTCCAACAGCAGTCGTGCTATCTCAGGCCTTCTCGACATGATCGCAAGGTGAAGACAAGTACACTTGACTCTCCCTGGGTTCTTCTCTACCCAGCCCTCTGCCCACTTGTCCTGTAAACAAGATGAGCAAGAAGAATGCCTCGCTGTCATGAACAAGACAGAGGCTACCGATCGATGAGCAGCAAGGTGAACCGCAACATCGCCTCCCATGGGCAAGTTGACAAGTGAAGCAACTTCACGTTGAAGGAGAAGACTCGTGCAGGCTGTGACATCTCCATCCACGCATGAAAGACGAAAGGAGTGCAGAATCCCATGAAGACGCGGGAACTCTAAAGTCAAAAGAGAGCAAGTCAAGGGAGGAAGCAATCAAGAAAAGAGTGGAGGACCTTTCACGGCAAACTGTCGGTCGATCTCATTGTTATGAGAGATATAGAAGTTTGTGATGGCCAAAGCGACAACAACGATTTCGAGCTTACTGAAATCTTTCAGATGGTCTGCACTATGAGGTATCTGACCGATGATGCCATCCAGTTTTTCTGCAAAGAAAGAGGAAGAAATCACTAATCGGAATCCATGATAGAACGGGAACAAGTTGCATGAATGGCACAGGCAGAGAACGAAGCAGACAGTGTAGACCAGCGCACTCGAAACAATTTTTTCACTTCTTACTTTGACCGGGATAGATGTCTCGGCGAGAGAGGCTCGAAGTTAATGACCGCAATAGGAAACGACTCCCGCAAAGCTTGTGGTGAATATCAGCGACACAATCGATGAATTGGAACGATTGATCGAGTGTAAGTCTCGTGCTGTACAGACGAATTGCCGCCTGCAATGTAAGGTGAGATTGGAACGGAAAAGGAGCGGGGAGGCGAGGAGGGAGAGCGGGAGGTAGGGAGTGACGAAAGAGGGAGGATAAAGAAAGGAAGGAGAAAAGGCAGAAAGAAGCGGGGCTGCTTTTTTCACCATCAGCAGCATCTTGCTGCATCTTCGCTGCGTGAGGTTGTATTGGGATCGAGATCTCTCCGGGAAGAAGCGAGCGATGTGCTTGAGGTAGCGACGATTCCGATGATTCTTGTTGGGCCCAACCGTATTCGGTTGATCCACTGGGAAGTCAAACTCGTCCACGAAGCTGTTGAGCTGTAGAAGTAGGTTGTCATCGTCATCGATCACGGCGGGTGCGAGATGCTGCTGACATGCTTGTCAGATTGGCTGTCATGTCGCGCAGTAACAACCGTGACGTGACGATTCCTGTTCACTTTGAACTCTCGTCTCAGAACAGCCAAGAGATGCCCGTCCTTCCGAGTTCAATCGTCAGACGAAGGAGAAAACTCTGAACCAATACATGTGTCCTTGACGAAGAGGCGAAGACAGGAGAGCCATGAGCGCCGAAACTCTTTGTAAGGAGGTCTAAAATTCCTTCAGACACACAGAAAGACATAAGGAGGAGTTACATTCCCAACACGGTGATGGCATGTTGCGGTGAGCGTAGCAAACTACTTCATAAAGGATGTCCCATGATTCACTCTTGAGTGCAAGGGGGACCAGATTATTGTGGCCTGATCATCAACATCGATTACTGACAAACCACTCCCAACGTAATCCGGTACCGTGAAAGCTCCCGCTCTTCTCAAAGAAAGCTTTCAAGAACTCGCAGTTCCCTTCCTCCACAGCAGCTTCTGCAATGTCGATCCTGATAGGAAACAGATGAGACGAGATGCTAATTCATTTTCAAACTCTTCACCAGTTGTCTTTGATTTCTTGCACGCTCAGTCTTTCCAAAAGGTGTTCTGCGGTACTCAAGCAATGCAGTCTGATACATCTGATCATCAGCCGGTCGAGTTTGACTACTTCTTGATCCAGTTGGAAGCCATAAGAGAAAGAATCCTCAAATCTTAGGACATCTGACTTTGTTCTTCTCGTGCTCTCTTGAAATCCCACCAACATCTCTCTCAGTATCTCCTCCAACTTCGCCTCTTTCAGCGTCTTCGAGCCACTCAGCTTGCCGAGAAAGGGTTGCAAACCATCAAGAAAGAAGTTGAAAGCATCTTCAACCACATCAAACTGATTGACCTGGGCGAGAGGAACGAAGGCAACATGTCGGATGATCTTTCTAAGACATTTGAGATTTCTCCTCCTCATGGCAAACAGAGCTGAAAACATGCGAAGCTTGCCTGCATCTGCTGAAAATACCCGATCCAAATCCCGTTCTTTGACGCTGGGGAAGTTCTTCAGCTTTGATGTGCTCGATCCGAGTGAATGTGCTATCCCAGTAGATCGGATTCCTTTTTTGAGTCGCGCCTGATAAAGAAATCAACACACCATGTCGGCTAAACAGCTTCAAGTGTTACCGTCCCTGATGTGATTCGAGCTGCATCCCTGTGACGGCAAGTTTCCCACCAGACAACGGGATCGATAAGCAAGAAAGAGTTTGGAGATCCTGGTAGCGGGCAATACAGCATGTCAGACTATTCGAATGAGCATGTCAGACTATTCGAATGAGCATGTCAGACTATTCGAATGAGCATGTCAGACTATTCGAATGAGGACGAAGTGACAAGAGGGCTCTGAAAAGCATTCATCGCATGAAAGGCAGCCAAGGGTGCATCGGGGAATGAGTCGATGCAAGAAGATGACTAACCATGTTCGAGAAAGGCCTCCTCCATCAGAACCTCGTCGTTAAAAGCTGCAGCGAAGCAGACCGCCAGCGAGTTGCGCAGACCTCGAACGGGCTCGTGCCTGTCGACAGCAACCATGCGCTGCTGACCCAACATCCTGACCAAGTCTGAGGAGAGGAGCAGATTCGACATCAAATCAATCACTGCGTAAAAGCAATCAGCAACGGTATCCCGACGCTTGTCAAATCGCAAGGTCACATGACAGAAAGGCAACGAAGATGGCCTTGTCCACCGAGCAGCTCGTAAAAAGATGGCGGATGTCCCGATTGCGGGATGACCTCGCGAAATGGTTCCCTGCTGACTCCTCTCTCACCTCGTTGCAGACTTCCAAGACCTTGGCGAGGTCCGAGCTCAGCCTGTGGGAGATCAGCGACAGGTTTGACAGAGAGACCAACTGACCGACTGTTGTTGAGATCTCGGAGAGCATCGCAGAGGTCGGAGAGAAGGTGAGGTCTCCTGTGGAGGAGGTTGTCGATCTCCAGGATTCGTCTGCTGGGAAGTCAGAAGTGTCGGGAGTCTCGGCATCGAGGCCTCGCACTTGAGGAGGGAGAATCTGAGGATGAGAGGGACTTTCATCCCAGTCCTCTCGGCGAGAAGTCTGTCGTTGGTTGGGGCGAGATGAGATGAAGCACGAAACAGAGTCGACCCGATACCTCACAAACATCTTCTGGTGAAGGAGAAGACTCTCCTGCTTTCGGCTCGAGGACCTCGTCATCAAAATAGGATTCCTTTGCGCCTTTGAAAATCTCTTATCCACCCTCTCCCTCCTTGTTGCTCCTCCCTCCCGTTGCCCCTTGCCACCATCTGCAGCCACTGCTGGTCTCTGACTCGTCTCTTTTCTTTCTTCCTCATCTTCCAACAAACTTCCAAACACCGACTGAGCTGATGATGCCTTCGTTTCAAGAGCCGCTTTCTTGTCACGAACCCTCTCACTTTGCTCTTGGACAGTCCTCTCGTCCAAGTTCTTCGCCTTGGCAGACACTGCAAACATACAACTCAACACCACTTTGCTGTCTTGATCCAACATTGCAAAGTTCAAATCGTCTTGAAACAAGTATCTGAGGTGATCGTCGTGGCAGCCCTCGTCGAGTCCCTTGACAAATGACGTCTCGATGTCGCTGATGAGATCTTTGCAGCTGCTTTGCATCGTCTCAGAGCAAACGTTTCTTGCGAGCAGCAGGGCCTCCCCGAAGCATCTTGACACGAAATCGTCCGTGATACAAAGATGATCCCGTACAGCAGAGGGATAAGACGACAACGATGTTGAACTTGTTGTCATGGTCGTCGAAACCTTCACCACGAAAATGCTTTCCAGGAAGAACTCACACATCTCAAGGACGGAAGACCACTTCCTGCTCTCCAAAGCAGCCAAGACGAACGACTTTCCCGAAGAGAGATCAAGCATGTGATGATAAAGCTGCTTTCCGCCCGAGCTGATTGGTGAGAGGTGCTGAAAGAAGAAAAGCAAGTCGTCGCTGCCATCAGGAAGCTTCTGAGATCCAGAGCTCCTCGATTGCTGATATGACACGAGCCGGAAGATTTCCCTCACCAACGTCTTGTTCCCGCATCGTACAGCTGCTATGCAAAGATTTGGTAGATCATTGCAAAGTTTGCCAAGGTGATCTTCGTTTTGTGTGAGTTTCCTGATTATCTGCAATCAAAATCAACTCATCATATCATTACTGCGCTGACACTACATCAACAATTGACTTGAATTCGTACCTGCAATCCGCACTCGTCGTAATGCTTTCTACAGCAAAGGGACAAGACATTGTCCTCGTTTTCATCTCTGTACAACATCACATCGGCGTCTCTCTCAACCCGTTCAGCCATAAGGTTTGCAAGCTTCTTCCATTCAGATTGAGACGACGAGAACGATGGCGAATGTCTGTCTGCTGTCGGTGCCACGCGCAGGAGCAGATGAAGAGCTGAGACGTAAACGAGTCTGAACTTGTCTGTGCCTGCTCGCAGGCCGAAGAAGCTCCCAATCGTGACGTCAGCATTCTTTCGCAGAAGAGACCATATGATAGATGTCTTCTTGGCCGTGATGGATGAGGAGAGAGGAGATTCGTAAAGGAAACTGACGTCATGTCGACCATGATCACCAGGCGGCTGCGAACTAAGCACGTTGAGCTGTGCTGCTCCCCTCGCTATCAGCATGTCCACGACACAGGCCTGTCCTGTCTCACAAGCAAGGCTAAGCGGGAGATGTTTGTAACAAGGTAAGTTGATGACATTTCTCAACATGAACGATGTGATGTCCGAGAGGACACCGCATCGTCTTAACTCTTTGTCGAGTTGGACCTGATGAGCGGTATTGGGACATGCTTTGAAGCTGAGCAGACTGTCAACGCTGATGAAGTTCTTGTTCGATACAGCAACGTAGAGAAGGCTTTTCTCATCAAGCAGTGAGTTCATCATGACTTCCCTTTGACCACTTGGCGAGCGATTGTTCCTTGAGTACGAAGTTGCGTGACTTTGGACAAAGTGAATGAAAGGCAGAGAGATGTAAGAAGGCCATCGAGTGATGTCATCCAGGTTGTCCCAGAGTTCGCGGAAGACATCAACATCAAGTTTGAGAGAGAGCTTGCAGATCTGAGAGAAAACGTATCAACAGGCACTCTGACACACGTAAGGTCACTTCTCACTCTGCCCAGCGTTGACAGGTCGACCCTGTCTTCGTCGTTACTCATGACGATCTTTTGTCTCACAATGGCCTCGACGACTTCTTCATTCTTGCTTTCTATGGCAAACCCAAGCAGTCTTCTTCGGTCGATGTGACGTCGGTGCTGTTTGTCACCATTCATGAAAGCACCTGCTCAAATAATCTTTCATTGAACTCAACGTCTCGCAGTGTCAAGACAGACAATCAGAATCTCCACCCTACTTTCTCACTCCAACTACGAAACCAGAATCAAATACAATCGTGATACCGTAGAGGAAGATGAACTGTAAAACACTTCCGTGAGCTGCACAGGCATCCAGTTGCGTCCATCCATCTTGAAAGACAGGCTGCTTAATCACTGGGTCAGGCACAGACACAAGGCAGGTAGGACAGACAGAATGTCAAAAAATATCGGAAAGGCAAAACCCACAAAGAGACTAAATACAGAGAACGTAAAGACAGAAAGGACATAAAGAGAGGGAGAACATAGAGAGAGAGAGAGAGAGAGAGAGAGAGAGAGAGAGAGAGAGAGAGAGAGAGAGAGAGAGAGAGAGAGAGAGAGAGAGAGAGAGAGAGAGAGAGAGAGAGAGAGAGAGAGAGAGAGAGAGAGAGAGAG
>NW_005434661.1:296001-347307 GCF_000315625.1 Guillardia theta CCMP2712
AGAGAGAGAGAGAGAGAGAGAGAGAGAGAGAGAGAGAGAGAGAGAGAGAGAGAGAGAGAGAGGAGGAGGAGAGGGAGGGAGAGACAGAAAGATAGAGCTTGCGGAAACATATTGGAAGGGAGGATTCGACCTTGCAGGGGGAGCAAGTGGAGGCGGCAGCTAGAGTTCGGTAGGCCTCGCAAACGTGTCGATTGGACTGATAGTTCCAAACATGTAAAGGTGTTCTTCCTGTACCATCAACAGCCATGGCGATCTTACGATCGGCTTTGAGAAGTGAACAAACAACTTGTGTGTTTCCGCTGTCACACGCCACATGAAGCACATTCCACCCCTTCCAGTCCTGACAAGTCACATCGCATCGCAACTCTAACAGCTTCTCAAGAGATTCTTCATCTCCCGACAGGCTTGCTGCATGCAAGGGGGTGCGACCCATCGCGTCCTGCTGCAGGAGCGTGTTGGAGGTACAAGCAGAGAGCCACTGATATCTCATCTGCAAGCTCACGTCCATGCTCAAGTTGGCTGGCAAATTCCTTGCCATCGTCCTTGTCGCAAATTCAGTATGTTCTTTGTACATAAACCCGATCGTCGCTGCTGCGTTGAGATCGCAGAAATCATTCAGAATCTTCTGCATGATCCCAGCTGTTTGGCTCCGATCAGATTCTTGAAGCGATGAGAGGAACGATGAATTTTTGCCGCTGTTCCCGACTTCATGAAAGACGTCTATCTTGTACTCTAAAATCAAATTCAAAATTTCGAAAGACTGTTTAAGAGCTGCACATCGTTGTCGGAAACCCTTACCCCCATGCTTCCCCACTTCAGTGGAGTCTTTCTTACTCTCCCTGTTCTCCCTCATCAACTCATCGAATGGTTTCAACGATTGGGCTCTCTGTAAAGCGTTGAGAGATGCCAAAACTCGGCATGCGATGGTATGAGTAGTGCTGGATGACAGTTCAAACTGAACTCCATTTCTCGATTGGGTCGAAATTTCCTTCATCGCATGCATCATGTCCTCGAACCATCTCGGGTCACCCATGAGACAGCAAACATCAAGGGGGTTTCTGCACCAGATGGATGGACTGTACTCTGATTGTGCTGATGCCAACATCAGGCTTTTCACTCTATTGAGATCTCGAGCTGTAATGGCATGAACTAGCTCATCATGGTTGCTTTCCTGCATCCTGCCAGAGGAAATCAAACTTCTCATGTCATCCAACTCAGGGACAAATAGCATGAAATCACTGAGAAGTTGCTGCGAGTTTGTTCTGAGGTCATTGTACAATGGAAGGAAGACACGATTGATCAAGAATTGACCCTTGATTGTCCTTTGCTTCAGCTCAACTTTCAACTCCATCAAAGTGACGATGATCATCGACATCATAAGGAGCGTGTGGCACGAAGACTTGTCATTGATGCAAACCCGCTTCTCATACATCGTCATCAACATCTCAATACAGACATAGCTTGCCCATTCCATGTCATTCATAAGAAAGCTGTGCTCACCCCTGACTCCATGGGAGACAGGAGTGCACGTTGATGACTTTGCTGTCGAAGGGACATCCTGTTTTGAGTCGTCACGAAATGTTTGCTTCCATCCATCCTTTCTACAGTTCCAAGGAAGATTCAGATGTACAAATTTTACGAGCTGCATGCAGCCTGAAGGATTGCTCCTCACTCCCGAACTCAACATCCTTTCACAACCTTTCACGATGCTCAATGTTCGAATGTTTTCAAATTCTTGAATCCAAGAAACAACTTGTAGAATCTGCAGACAAGCATCTTTGGTACTCACATCGCTCATGTCTGTCATAATCTGAGCAGCACAGCGTTTGCAATCCCCCTGCAGCTCAACTTTGGAATCCAACAATCGACCCAACAAATCTCGTCTTGGCTTCTCGTACCTCTCTTGCAGAGTCTGTTCCAGCATTGCATTTTTCAGCATCAAAGAAGTTTTTGATCGTCCATCGTTCAAGATTGGCAACAGGAAAGATCTCACAACCTGCACATTCCTGTCGTCAAAATCTTCATGTCTATTCTTTGACCCGAAACAATCTAAGATCGCATCCTTGCCAAACTTCTGTTCAAGGAGCTGAAGGATACGCAGCCACAAGGTCAAGATCAAAGAATCCGATGTCTCACTGAATGTTCCTTCTTCATCTCTCTTCCCGCCAAGTGCGGAGAAGATTACTACCAATTGGATCGTCAACGGTCGAAAGCAGTGGTCTGGAATGAAGCAGGAGACCTCTTTCCAAGTCAGGTCGTGGAAACTTCCAGGAGAAGTCTCTGGAACGAGAGTGGGAGCTAAGGAACCATCTGCTCGAGGAGACAAGGAGCGGAACAGATGATAGCTCGCCTTCCGATCCAGACATTCAACCCTGTGGATTTTGACCACATAGCCATTCCGCTCACAAAGTTCCTTTGCAAGGCAATTACAAGTGATCACGGCCTGGATATGAATGTTCACTTCCAACCCTCCTTTGTTCTTTGTCTTTCCACTGAGTCGACCTATCAAATCACTGCGAGCGTTAAGAACCGCTCTGCCGAAGATGATTTGCTGCATAGCATTGAGACCATCGAGAAACAACATCAAACTCCCCTTTCTATCCAAAAATGCGGTGAACAGTGATGTCAGAATGTCACACAGTGACATCTTGATACCTCCCCAAGCTCGAAGCTCGAAGTTTTCTCTCTCGCACATCTCATAGAACTTGTTCAGCTCTGAATGAGGCAACAAAAAATCATCGGGAGCCGGATTGCATTCTTCCATCTCAACCATCAGCGCCTTGACCAGATTGCAAGTGTTTTGCAAGAGAGACATCGATCGTTGAGGTGTGTACGTGACATAGACCGTTCGCATCTTGCGAGAGGCTGGGGGAACTTCAACCCTCCCCTTGAGTCTCCTGTTCACCTCACAATGCGCCTGCTCCACGAGGTGTGTCTTCCCTGACCCCATGCCGCCAAGAACAACATGTATTGGGATCTTGTCTATGAGTGTCCTAAACGCATCTGAGACAACATCTTCCTTGATCGCGTTTCTTTGGTCATCGTGGATGAAGCCCGTCCGTACTATCTTCGTCCCTCCCCCTTCAGATCTGCTGCCATCATTCCCATCGGCGAAATAATGGCGCCGAGATGTGTACCTTGTATGTGTCCTCCTCCTGCTATTTTCCGTCCCAACCATACTGCCAGCGGACTGCATGTCTTCTTCACGCTTCAGGTCTCCATGCCGTTGCGACTGCCGGTCCTGGTTACAACTTTGTGGGACTTGATTCCGCCCTCAGCTCAACACCTCGAAGAGCAGCAGGAAAAGAAAGGATCAGGACAGGACGAAGGACTTCATATCTTCCAGCTTCATGCTGAGAAGAGCAGGACGAGGGAGGCAGGGCGACGCCATATCCCTCCTCCTCCGCCCTCCCTCATTGTACCATGTTGAACCTTGCGCTGCTAGTTTGTGAGTGTCCTGAGGCAGACTCCCTCCATTACCACCCCCCTGGGTGTACCCCTACACATTTCTATTATACCACCTCCGACATGTTCTTGCCGCGGAAAAGTACCCTAACTTTTACACAAAAAACCACCCTTCATCATGGGAAACCTCAGAACAAAGTCCTACCCCTACCCCTCAAAATATCACCCCACCCTATTCGTATCGCGCGCCTTCCTCTGAGACACCTCGTGAGCCCCTCATGCTCCCTCCTTCCGCTTCTTTCTCCTCCCCCGCTCCCTCTCCTCTCCTCTCCTCTCCTCTCCTCTCCCCCCTGTTCCTCTCCTTCTCCTTCTTCTTCTCCGCTCCTTTCCGGTTCCTCTCCTCTCCTCTCCTCTCCTCTCCTTCTTCATCCTATCCTCGTTCCTTCCTCCTCCTCTCCTCTTTCCTTGTCCCTTCTCTCGTCCTCCCTTGTACTTCCTCTGATTCACATCGACCCTGTCTTTGCCTTGTCTGCCGTCCCGCGCGCTACTTATTCCTCATCGCCATGACACCTGCTTACATTTACACATCATTGCGCATGTTTTTCTGATGAAATTCTATTATAGCCGTGTTCAATATCTATTTTCTCTTTCATGGCTTTTTCTAACTCATAATCTCAAATATCTCTTCAGCTCTCCATCAACTTGCACACAAATTTGCCTGCATTAACTACATTTTCACGTGTTGGATGCTGGCACTGCGGTGTAGCTTACAGACATTTTGCTATGATTTGTCTTTCGCTCTTCTCTACATAATTGTCCTGCTGAATTCAATCCACCACATTGTCGTGGTTGAAGATGCTTTTCTGATGTTGTGTAAGACGAAAACAATTACAGCTTCAGATTTTTCAGTCGCTTGTGTTTATCGAATTGCATTAAGGCTTTTGCTTCAATGTTACAATGTTATCTGAATCTTTGAAGTGCTTTCCTGTCCGCGAGGTTTTGATCATTGTGGCAGATGGCAGAGGATGACTTCTACCTTCGGTATTACACGGGGCATCAAGGAAAGTTCGGCCACGAATTCTTGGAGTTCGAGTTCAGGCCTGACGGCAAGCTGAGATATGCAAACAACTCCAACTACAAGGGAGACAACATGATTCGAAAGGAAGTGTTTGTGAACGAAGGAATCCGTGAGGCTCTCAAGAAGATCGTGGCGGACAGTGAGATCATGAAGGAAGACGACAACAACTGGCCCATGCCTGACAAGGTTGGACGGCAAGAGCTTGAGGTGAGTGCCTGATCTATCTCATGACTGGGGCTGATCTTTCCTACTTGATCAGATCGTGCTTGGTTCGGAGCACATCTCTTTCACAACCACTAAGATTGGAAGCTTGCTGGATGTCGAAGACAGCAAGGATCCGGAGGGACTCAGGGTGTTCTATTACTTGGTGCAGGACATCAAGTGTTTCGTGTTTGCCATTGTGCAAATGCATTTCAGAATCAAGCCAATCTAAGTTGCGGATGAATTTGTGATGACTGAAGCTGTACAGCACAACCTCCCCCACATGAGAGAGCATTCAACTCCATGTGGTCTGCAGGAACTCAATATCTTGACTCAAGTTCAGCTCACATCTTGTCTCGCGACGATCTGTGTTCCTTTATGATGAATTTCAAGTTAACAATAAATTCCGAGAGATAAAATTTGTTACAGGTGCCCGCAACTCACATCGACACAAGACAGTTAAGGGAAAAGTGTTAGAAGCCCTTATGGCCTTTACATGTCATCTGCCTTGTAAGCCACCATCGCATCGACCTTGTGCACCTGCGACACATTCAACTCTTGCACGCAACAACGAGTGTATTGTTTCACCTTGGTACTGAAGCTGCGCAGGCGGACCTCCTGTCCCCAGAGGGTCAGTGAGGACAGACAGCGCAAAGAGAAGTAGACCTGTTGGTTGTTGATGTACTTCGGGTCTGACTCCTCCCATGTTTGTGGCACTTCCACATTGCTGTCAGTATACACCTGTTTGCGGAGGAGAATGTAAGATTCGATGAGAGTCCAGGCAGAGACACAAACAACCAGAAGGTCAAAGGTGCAGGCATCCTGCAGCAGGGGAAGGAATGTGACACTGGCGGTGATTTGCCTGATGATGGCCTGGAGGAGCAACCGTTTACCGCTGAAGTCACAACAGGTGAAAGGACTAACCTGGATCTCGTTCATGATGTCCCGCTCCGACTTCTCGAACTCCTTCTCCGGTTGTTCGACCTGAGCAGCTCAATGACATCTAGACATGCGACTGGGAGTCGATAATGATCACCGCATCCTTCTCCGTTTCGATGTCAAAATTCCATCGTTCGAGCACCTGCGATTTCTTTACAGGGGGTTCACACTTGGTAACGATTCCTGCACCTGCTGTGTCTCCAATGAAGTGATCACCAGGACAAGCTTCTGCACGTTGCCCGCATACAGCCATTCTGTGAGGAAATTCTCGTTACAAATGCAACCAGATGAACGAATGGCTGCCAAACCTGAAAGCTGAGTAAGAACCTGCTGCAGGTATTTCTGCAGTCCAGAATCGTTGGTTACAAGCATCTGCAGAAATCTTCAAACACAAGACTGCTGCTTGTTTTCTCTATCACTTGCAGGCCATACTTGTTGACCTTTGCAAAGCTTTCAGGAGGATAAATTCCCCTCTGTCCCAGGAATCAGCACGGCCTCCTACCGACGTAAGGAGATGGCGTACCTGATATAGAATGCTATTGATGCTGTATCCAAAAAATTCCGTGACGATTTCTGTGGATCCCTTCAAAGTGATTGTGTTCTTCGCGGCCTGTTTCCCTGCTGTGAGTGGGATCCGCCATTGCATCACTGTCATACCTGTGCCTGACGCATATTGCTGACGGTAGTGCGACTGAAGAAGAGCATCATTGGAATCTATCACGCAAACAAGCAGAAAAAAAATGGAAGAAGAAGAGTTCGACTATCAATACATCTCCAAAATCCCAGACTACCAAGTTTCTCCTTCTAGTTTTCATCTGGTGACTTCCCGCTCACGAGCTGAGGGAGCTTCTTGAGAGCACTACAGCTCAACTCTAAGGCACTATCCTCATCTATCTCCTCCCTCCAACAGCTCACGCCGGACCCTGTATCCTACCCACGCCTGCCACCGCATTGCGGCAATTCAAAATGATCGATTATAACTATAACAGTAACGTCTTGAAACGGTCGCAACAACCGTCATCCTAGACATCTGCTGGACATCCCTCCTTCAGGTTCAGGGGCAGCTGCCCTGTAGAATCATGGCAGGCGGGCCCGGACAAAAACTTCGCTTCATGGCTTCGAAGCGAGCGGCGCCGGCATGGAGGAGAATGGAGAAGGAGGGTGAGAGGACGTCGTTGACTCTCCTGGTCACTCTCGTTTCATCCTCATAGCGCTATTCTCCTGTCCATCTCCTCCCTCACACGTTGCTGCCAACTGCTTGAGCTCAAACGAGCGCAGGTCTGGTCGCCTTGGTGGTTGTGTTGGCCGTGGCCATGCTGGCGTTCGGCAAGGCGAGAACTTCAAAACCCGAGCAGGATATCACTGAGCTCTACATGCCTCGACCTGGAGGATCCAAGACTCTCTCCGACGGCAAGTCTTCCTGCCATGGCACTTTGCAGGATCCCCTCATACACCGCAGGACGAAAGATGCCTTCGCTGGGTCTGGGGACATGGTTGAGCAAGAGAGGAGAAGTCAGGGATGCGGTGCGGGAGGCCATTAAGATGGGCTACAGGCAAGACGGCTACTGCTCTCCTCTGCTACTCTCCTTCCCATCCTCAACCTTCCATACACTCAGGCACCTGGACGCCGCATGGATTTACGGCAACGAGGACGAGGTCGGCAAAGGCATCGCTGATTGCATCAAGGAAGGAATCGTGCGCCGAGAGGATCTCTTTGTCACCAGCAAGTTGTGGAACACGTTTCACGACCCTGAAGACGTCCCCAAGGTTCGGGTGCCGGGTTGAGGTAGTGGAACTGTTGAAAGGAACGTGTCTACTCCAGGCTCTCAATGACAGTTTGAACAAGCTCGGCCTCGAGTACCTCGATCTTTACTTGATCCACTGGCCTCTCGCCTTCAAGAGGTGAAAGCTGCAGCCTTTCGCTCCGTCGTGACTCCAGCACAGGAACGCTACCTCAGCCCGCGGGGCGAAAATCCCCGAGTCTGACTACGCAAAGATCCCCATTTCAAAGACATGGTAAATCTCACTTCGCAACAGAAATCCACGGCAAGGTCGTCGGCCAGTGAATGTGCTGCGCGCAGGAAGGCCATGGAGAAGCTTGTTCGTGCTGGATCAGTCAGGTGCCTTCGTTCGAACAGCACTCGGGTGTGCTGACGTCATGGACTTTCGTGAAGATCCATCGGAGTCTCGAACTTCGGCATCGGGGGGCTCAAGAGCTTGTTGTCAAGGTCCACCATCAAGCCCGCTGTCAACCAGGTGATACACCAGCACCCTCTCCCAGTCGACCTCAGAGGCATCCCATGCACCAGGTTGAAGGGCATCCGTACCTCGAGCAATGGCCCCTGCTCAAGTTTTGCAAGGAGCAAAAGATCGCTGTGACTGCATATTCTCCCTTGGGGAGCCCCGGAAGGTATTCCTACACCTGCAATGGCAGCGCAGTCATCGATCACTCCAACAGAGATGTCAAGGCTTCAGGAGAACCTCACCTCCTGAGCGAACCATCGGTGATCAGGTGTAACTTTGACTCCTGCTCCTCGGGGCTAAAGTTTTCTTCCTCCTTCCTTTGAACGTCGTTCAGGATCGCCGGAAGCCTCAACTGCACTCCAGCACAGGTGAGATGCCTAAGGCTTTTGTGAGGCGCATTGAAGAATTCGCCTTCAAGGTCCTCTTGCTGTGGGGTTGGCACCGCGGCACCATTGTACGTCAAGGGCCTGCTGAGCGCTTACCACCCATGACTTTCTCACGAAGGTCATTCCAAAATCTGTGACCAAGAGAAGACTGCAAGAGAATCTGGAGGTGTTTCAGGACATGCTGTCTGGGAAGAAAGCACTGTCCAGGTTGGATAGACTTCCACATGTACATCTAGACCTTTTCTGAACCTTCTTGTAGGGACAACTGGCTGGAGTTGAACAAGCTGGACAGAAAGTATCGCTTCGTGACAGGAGAAAGGTTCCTTCGAACAGGTCAAACGGTAGAAGAATTCTGGGAGCAATCTTAAGACTCTCGATGTGATTGCATCAGCTGTCTGGATCCCAAACTCTACAGGAGCTTCTGCTCTTTCTCTGCTGAGGCAAACGAGAACGTCTTGTCGGCATGCTTCGGGACAATGCAGCTCCACGGTTGTTGCCGTCCGTTCTGAAGGATAAACAAAAGAATCAGGCGGGGAAACAACCGATGGGCAAGCAGGCGACTCACAGAGAGCTTCAGGACTTCGCTCTTGACGTTTGTCAACATGTCTACATACGGCCCCTCAGCTCCGAGCATCGAAACAAGGACCTTGGTGAAGAGAGAGATCATGGTCGGCGATTCAGGGAAGAGGGTTCCTGAAGGCTCGTGGCTGTAGAGCATGCAGAGACTGGAGTCTTCTTGAAGCACCTCCTCCAGGGCGAGCTCCTGCTCGATGGCCCCTCCAGCAAGCAGTGGGAACCAGCTCTCCTGCACCCCGTCCATGCTCCCTTCCATCACTTGAAGCCTGTTCTGAGCCATGACGGGAGACTTCTTGACGTAGGAGGCAGGAGTTCCCGGAGGCCTGAGATGGGGAAGGAAGGCAGCAGGGAAACGATTGTCCCAATCGTTGAATCCATCCTTCCATTTGCCGCAACCTGAAGGCGCCTTGATAGCTGGCGAAGCTCTGAAGACATCGAGGAGGATGAAGCTGAGAGTTCCTTTGGCAGACTGCAGCGGGAGGATGACATCGTCTCGGAGGCACACAGCGTTCGAAGGAAACTTGTAAGACATGGCGAGGTGGTCCGCCTTGCCCTCTGCTGGGATAAGATAGTTCTTACCGTTCACGTGTCTGGCATGACCGGAAAAGTAGAATACAACAAGATCGCTATCTTGCAGGCTTTGCCCACATTGCTTGATCTTTTCTTTCATCTCTGACTTCCTTGCATCTGTGAGCAATGTTGTTTGAAAACCGAGATCCCGCAAACGACGTGCTACAGACTCCGCATCCCGTCTGCAAACATCCGTCGAGGACTTTCCGGGCCCGATCGCATTCCCTATCACCAGCGCAAATTTTCGAACTCGCCGACGCACCATCTGCCTCTCGCCTTTGATCGTCGAACGCAAGATCCCAGTCTTCCTCTCCTCCTCTTCCAGCGCTCTTTCCCTTCGCTCGTTCTCGAGCAGACAGGCTGCCTCCAAAACTCTCCTTACTTCACCTGCGCGAGAGACCTCGTCCAAAGGCGTGCAGCCCATGGCGCTCTTGATGGAGAGATCGCTCAGGTATGGCGGCAGCGGCAGCGCTGGAAACCTCTGCATGCACAATCGGTACAACTGACCCACGTCATCGTACAGCCAGTCAGAGGGATAGACGTGCTGCAGTCGAGTTCGAGCGTTCCCGTTCCTCGTGCTGTTCGAAATCAGCTGCTCCACCTGGTTCGACCACGCCGTCTCATCCTCCAGCAGGCGGGCCATTGTCATGCCGCGATCCTCCTTAGCTTCCATTTCCTCGTTGTCCAACGGGTACGAGGGTCCTCCGAGCAGCATACAGACGATTTTGATATCACTGCATCTCATGTCATCCAACAAGGACGTCAGGAGAACACGTTACCAGCCAGTCGTGGTCGCTGCTAAGTGCAACGGTGTCCAGCTCTGTGTTCGTGTACACGCGCATGGGTCCGCATTCCTCTCGAGCAGGACACGAACTGTGCGCGCATGATTCTTCTGCAGAAACAGAACAAGTGAGCTAGCATGCATGGAAGGACGGGCGTAAGACCTGCACAGCAATATGCAGCGGGGTCCTGCCTCGAGTGTCCTTCGAGTTGACATCAGCTTGGTTGTCGATCAACAGCGTGCAAGTCTCATGTTTTCCGTATTCTGCGAAAGTAGTTATAGTCTCATGAGAGGATCCTTCCTCTCTACACCTGCTGCCAGAGAGAGCGGTGTTCGACCATCGTAGTTCTTCAAGTCCACGTTAGCACCAGCGTCGATGAGCGTTTGTACCATTTTCAACTGAAACAAACGCATCAATGACGTTGCAAGCTTGCATGCCTCCATCAATGTTCAGACACAATGGCAAGTTGATCTCCTCATCTAGAATCGAGCATGACCTGTCCCTTGATGGCGGCAAAGAAGAGCGGGGACTGTCCATCTTCGACCCACGTCTGGTCCACAAAAACCTTGTTGAGGTTCATCCCAGCCGACGAGTCCTGCATGTCCTCATCACAACCTGCAATATCATCATCTCTAGACTTTACCTTCGCTAGCATCGTCCTTGCAAGATTGTCGTCTCCCTGCAAACGTTGCTCAGCCGGGTCTCGTCGCAGGAATCCGGCAGGCACCTTCATCGCTGCAGCATGCAGCTTATTCCTGTAGAGCCATGAGGTTCTCATTTCTTTCTCCATCTTCTGCATTCTCCTCTTCTCCCTGTCCCTTGCCAGTCGCGCTGCTCTGTGATCCTGTTCCATGCCCTCACCTACCCCGTCCTGCATTGCCCCAACTCCGTCTAATAAATCGCATCTCTCTGAATTTCTCCCTCAAATTTCCTTGTCAGAATTCAAAAATGTGCCCTAAATTCCAAGATGCTGTCTTGAAGCATTTCAGTATTATGAAGTTTTGTCTCATAAATTGAAATTTTAACTCAATCGATTTGAACACTTTCCGTGGGATGGCTTCTTGGGGGCAGCAGATTGCATTTACCCCTCTACCTATCGACTGTCAGCATTCCTGACCTCTGGCAGGGGAAAAGGGCGCCATGGGGGCAGGGAGTTCGGCGAGGAAGGGGGCGAGACGAGCAGAGGAGCAGGATAGATCCACTCGAATGAAAGTGCAGAAAGTCTACAGGGGTATCAACAACCTTCCTGGTGTCGGCCTGTACGACCCGGCCAAAACTCACATGTCCCCGGAGAAACATGGAACAGAAGGGCGACGGCAGGGCGACTCCGCGTCGGTAATCGCGCCATCGATCGCAACGGCATGCTCCGTGAGGTATGCAAGCTGTTGCCCATCATTGAAGTTCTGTCCAGCCATGTGCGCAGCTAACGCTGTGCTCGCAAAGGAACATTGAAGTAACGGAATTTTACCTCGGAGGAAGGAAGACCCCTTGCTGTATTATCCTGGGAGAGGAGGTAAAGAAGATTTACTCTGTGTGGGGTCTCCTCCAGAGTCTCTCAGACTTCCAATCTTCTCTCTATGAGTGTTGTTGTTCTGCTCTGAACTGCTTCTTCATGATCAGATTGAAAGCCAGAGAAATATACCCCTTTGCGCACCGTCGTCAGGTATATCCGCGGCAATCTGCACGATACCAGGGTCTGATGGGCCTGCCAGATACTTGGAGTAGTCAGGACAATTGAGGATGACTCAGACAGAACAATTGTGCTGAAAGGAGCTGCTTTTCATCGTTCACCGACCCCTTACCTTACTTTGTGTCAGAAGTGTTTTTTTGTTGTAATTTATGTAAACAAAACTTTGTTGTCCTAAGAAAAAGACCAGTCTAGATATTGCCCAGTCCTGATCGTGGTTGCAAAGAGTCTCTAGACTGGACATTTCTAATTTGAAACTGTTATAAGCACATTCTCTAGAAACATTTCCAACTGGTTTCAATTTTCAAAACTACAGATACATCTACATGAAAATCGGCTACAAACAAATACAAAGATGCTGAGGGAGGCTAAAGTTTAACGCAGTTCGAGGAGAGATTGTGAGGCATTGTCTTCCAGCACAGATGCTCCATTGGAGCAACAGAACTTGGGGTTCGATGTCACTCCGTCCCTGGCTGAGAATCTGTACTACAAATCAGCCTGGTTGCGAGCAATATGAACATTTACCGGGCAAGCCAAGGGCAGCCACACCTGTGACATCTGGGAGCTACTGATGGTTGAGACATTTCTTTGACTCCATCGTGCTCTTCGACAGAAGAATGGTCAGCGTCGTGAGATCCATGCGGTATTGGCAATACCAACGATCGTGATGTAGTTTGGGAAGAAGCGGTCATACACATACAGGTTGTTCGGCCTGCCGGTCTCTGATATTCCCTCTGAGATCTGGCGCATTGGAGACGAGGTCAGCGATCCCTGCCTGGGGCGTTCCACGGCTCACAATCAGCTCGCAGCCCACGAAAGGAGTCCTGTCTCTTCCCTCGCCCTGACCTCCCGAGCCCTCGACCCCCATCTCCAGCTTGAAGGCATTCTCGCGTAACGATCTGTCAAAGAATCCTTGTGCCTGTGTCTCGATCAGCATTTCCAACTTCCCCCACTCCTCCCCGACGCACTTCCTCGAGGTGGGCTAGAGTCATGGCCAGGTGCTCGAAGCACTTGTCTGCTAGGATGCTCTGAGACCATGAGGATCGCTCAGTGGACATTGCAGCAAGCAAGATCTCACAGAAAGATCGTCGGCTACAATCAGAAGATTCGGCATCTCCTCAAGGTCGTGTATGCCCGCCAGCGCTGACCTGGGTGTTCCAGATGCGGTTTTCAAGGTTGGGATGCTCCAAGGCCAAGAGACCTACCGCAGATCATACCCGCTGTTCACGAACTTGATTCCAATTCTCTAATCAACCTGGTAAAGTCCAAGTATCTTCACTCGTGAGCATTCTTCTCACCTTCAGAGCTTTCTTGCAAAGTTTGCGCTGCTTTATATTAGCGTACATGTAATTACGCTTCCGCCTGAAAAAACATGGCGTCATGGTCTCTGATGACTATTCGCATTCTTTTGGTACTTGGTGAAGAAGATTGAGTTGAATCCTCTGAGAGCAGCGTTGTAGGCATACTGCATCAGCAATGCCATCTAGTTTGTGGGTCACCCCCTAACAAACAACAAACAAGGCAATGCGCACCTTGCACTCCTCGTCGGCACCTGCGAGGACGAGTCCGCGAGGTCGCATGGGATCGATGTTGGTTTCCTCATCACAGACTCTTGGCGCGTCTTGCCCGAGCATGAGCGCTACTACCAGCTCCTCCCACCCTCCCGCCATTTTTCCTGCCATTTTTCGGAGAGGGTAACTATGGTCCTGTGAGGGGATGAGGGTAACTGTTTTTCACCGAAGAAAAACGTCAAGCGCGCAATTGTAACGACAACAATGGCAGGCGAGGAGAGGAGGAGAGAAGCGCGAGGAGAGGCGGGTAGACCTGCGTGAAGGTCCAGCAAGGAGAAAGGGGCGAGGAGAACTTGGTAGCTACCATGAAGACACAGCTGCGGAAGTACAGTGAGGGCAGCAACTCGTTTGAAGACCAGGAGGGCGAAATTTCAGACGGAGCTTGGAAGGTGAGCACGGAGTTCTGATCTGAGAGCCTCTGGGCTCTTCTAATGTCTTCATTCAGCAGTTGGAGCAACGGCAACGAGAGATCCTGCGGATGCACGATGAAACTGCAAGGAAGCTGGAGATCTCGATCAAGAAGAATGGTCTTGCGTACGAACAACAGGGGGGACGGAAGGGATCGGTCAATGTGAAAGGATTCAACTTTGCGACTGATCAACGAGACCTGGACACGAGAACTCAATCTCGTCTCCAGCACTTGCACGATGAGTGGCAAAGGCAATGTCCATTTAAACCTAAAACTCGAAGCGCAGCTTTGAATGGTGTTAGCTTCTCGAAAGGGGACATGTATGATCGGCAGGTCGATGATTGAGATTGGATGATTGTCTGCTGCTGATGGCCTAACAGGTTGCATGGAAACGTCTGAAGGACGAACGTGTCAACAGACTGAGAAAGGTTTCAAGTTCCCCGTCAACCCCGTCGTTTTCTTAACGGCCCTTTGAAGGAGAAGCAAGAGAATCTACAGCGCGATTGCACCTTTCAACCAAACAAAAACTCAAATCGTGAGATCATGGTAGATGAAGATCAGGTGTTGTCTATCATGGATGAAAGGCTTCTCCCATTGATTGTTGCCTCTCGTCGTTTCGCAGATAGTTTCACGTCTGTATCGACAGGGTATTCGGAGGCAAAAGAAAAAGCAGAATGAGCTTCGACAGAAACTAGATGTACCTGAGATCAAACTTTATCAGACACTGTTTTCTCATATTTATCGGAAATTTTTACTTTTTCAGGAGGAATTCGAAAAGATATGTACATTTCAGCCGAATGGCACCAATCCAGACATGCAAACTATGAGCAAAGGTCATCATTACAGACCGCACTACATGGCTCCTTTGCATGTCGCTCCTCCTGTGAAGTATGTCAGCGAGTGAGTAGTCCTGTTGTTGTTTTCAGTTGTTGATTCTGCTCGCAGGCGCGAGCTTGAGGATCTAAGAGAATGTACATTCCATCCAAGGTGTTGCAATTCTTGCCACTTTGGCTGTGTTACGAGACAGCAATTCGCAGGGTCACAGGGGTGACCGATGAGATGCTGCTAGCAAAGCAATACATAGCAGAGCCAGGTTGCTCGCTTGCTCTCTGCTGCCTTTTCTTTGCTTCACCATGATTTATGTTGTGACCAGCCTGGGTCCGACTGTCAAGGGTGGATTCAACTCGTTTTAGCGGGTCAGAGAAGGTTTCAGAGCAAGTGATGGCATTCTAAAAGACTGCATGCTTGCTCTCCTGACGTTGGATGTGGTGCAGAATAGTGGCACGAGCCTAAAGAGCTTTGCGAGACCAAGTTCAGCTCCTCCTCGTTCAACATTCACTTCAGGTTTTTTTTTGGCAGATCAAGCTCCACCATCGTTGTTCTTGACCCGTGATTGTTAGAGCGGAACAATCCTACCAAGAAGTCTCCCCACTTACGGCCGAACTCCAGTCACAAGGAGCAGACGAACGCGGGGGACAAGCAGGAGAGCTACAAGGAAAGGCTGATAGATTCTCAGCAAGAGAGGTCGCGGATGAGTTTTGACTCGATGCTGGAATATCTCAACTCCATCTCTGAGCCTCGGGCGCGGGCAGAGAAGGAGAAGAAACTGAGGACAGACGATGACGACGCCTTCCTAAAACGGCAAGAGGAGTTCACGAAACTGATGGAATGGAACCTCAACGGTTTCGCTGAATCTCCTCAACGAAAGTCTGGGCCTGTGCGATCCTCAGCACAGCACAACAAGGAAACCTCGAAGAACCCTGCTACAGAGAAGAAGAAGCAGGGCAAAGTCGCGATACGGGGCTCATACTCATGGGTGGAACAATTGCTTTCTGGTTCTAAGAGTTTGCGCGAGAGCAAAGTTGGCATCAGGTCGAAGAAGGGTGAGGCCGACTTCACGGCGAGGGAGGAGAAGAGGGTCGACTTGGCTGAGGGTATCAGGAAGGAGAACTCGTTCCTCGAGCGAGTGGAGAACTGGCGGCTCGAGAGGCAGGAGAGGATGAAAGATCTCTTCATGAAAGTGAAGAAGGAGCACACGTTTAAACCCAAGATCAACGCACGGAGCATGGTCAAGTCACCTCGTTCGTTGCAGGTCCGAGACTCCCCTGACAGAGGACCAACTGATCCCCCAGCAGGAGCTCTCAGAGGGTGACCTTCGCAGGAAGATGGAGATCCGGGAGAACCTGGGTCTGGAGCAGCTGGAGAAAGAGGTCTATCCCTTCAAGCCCTCCATCAACCAGAGGCCAGCCGAGGTCCTCCTTCTCCTTCTCCTTCTCCTTCTCCTTCTCCATCTCTTGAGTGATGCACATGTGCAGAGCTGCCTGAAGGTCAATCAAGAGCCCGATAGCTATGTGGAGCGCATGCGGAGCCGCCAAAAGACGATGCAGGTTCCTCGCCCATGCTCCCTTCCCCTCCAGAGCCTCGTCTCTGACGCGGACCTGCCATAGAAACACCTGGAGACTATGAAGGAGGAGATTGAGCGGGAGAGGATGACCGAGTGCTCTTTCCAGCCTCGCATCATTCAGGTGCCCCTCCTGGCTCGCAGCTGGAGTCTAGCTGACCCAGTAGTGGCAGCCTCCTCAGTTCGTCTCGAAGATAGCTGAGAGCAGGAGGAGACTCAAGTCTTCGGCACCTGACGTGAGTCCTGGTGGGGAGGCAGCACGGACTGACCGTCAGCAGGCCTCTCGCTCATCCTCCAGCAGGGACTGGAACCCATCGGTATCGACCGTCGAGGGAGGTCCAGAGAGGACCAGGTGCTTGCCTTGAATTCCCGTTCTGCGCTGAGATCACCGTTGCCCAGGAGCCCCAAGAGGAGTCAGACCGTGCTGCACAGCAGCAGTGCAGGCTCCAACAACTCGATCCTCCCGCAGTCCGCGGAGAGGAAGCAGAGGAGGAGTGCGCTGCTGGCGGCCGCTTACAGGATGAACTTGGGGATGGAGTCTTCCTCCAGCAGCGATGATGAATGAAACCTAGACCTCCGCGCCGACCGTTGACCGTGAGAGGGAAGGCAGCTCGTTATCGCCCCCACTCCCTCGAGTCCAGGAACTGGCCGTCATGCGCCAGCTCAACCGAGAGCGGGAGGCCCGCACACTGGTCGCAGGAGCACCTTACGGAGGATGAGAGAAGATAACGGCACGCGTGCTGTACCTTCTTGCCGGACGGAGGGCGATGAGCTTGCGATTCGTCTCCTCGTGGTCGCCCATGGAGCAAGTCATGCCGACCTGATCCTTCAGTTAGCGTTTTCCGCCTTGCCGCATAAAAAACACCAGGAGGAGCTTGCGAGGAGAGATCTCAGCTGCTGCATCCACCGCCTCCTGCAGGTTGAAGTGCGAGAAATGCTTCTTCTCGTCAAGAGCGTCGAGCACCAGGACCTGCCCGCTCAAATCAGGCCGGATCTCTGCGAACAGGCAGGATGGCTCGCCTGCGGGTGCGGAGAGTTCTTGAGAGAGCGGAGAACTTTGGAGGGGATGTGGCTGACGTCCGAGATGTAAACGAATCTTTGCCTGGTCGTTGCTGTCAAGAGTGCTCCGCCTCCTCCCCTTGCTGCCATACTTGTCCGACTTGAACTCAAACCCCAGGCTGATCAAGCTGCCTCCATGTAGGACAGGGAGCGGGCGGACCTTCAGGCCTGAGGAGAAGAGTCATGGTGACTGTTTGCTCCAGCCATGAGAGGTCAGGACCTTCACATCCTTCCACCTCGAACTCTTCGTCTGAGATGATGTTCCACCTGATCCTTGAGACGAACCTGGACCCTGAGTCGGAACGGTTCTTGCTCTCTACCTCGAGAGCGCTCCCCGTACCAGGCACCAGATAGCTTCAAGTCGGCATGAGCGATCTAGATGGGTCACAGAACGAGACCTCTCACCTGAACCTCCGCTTGACCTCGTCGAAAGTTGCCTCGTTGAGATAGACGGGGAGAGGGGGGAAGTGTTTGAGAATGACCCCGCTCTGCTCTTGGAAGTCGCGGATGTCATCCAGTCCATGGATGGCATCGGCATGACTGTGCGTAAGGAGCAGGGAGTCCAAGGAGCGAACGCCGTGCTGAGGTAAGAACCGCATGCAATTCTCCCGCATCGTCTTCCCCGCGTCCACCATGATGTGCCGGGGTCGCCCGTCCTTGTGCCAAAAGCGCAGTAGGATGGAGACATTCCCCCTGCGGTTCTTCGAAGACTCCCGCATGGCGTCATGGCAGACATGGCACTTGGGCATCGATGGGTCAGGGCGGACGATGCAGCCAATCTTGGGTATCCCTGTAGAGACGCCGGTGCCAATGAAGAGAACGTCGAAAGAACCGGGAGGAGGAGGAGGAGAAGGAGGAGAAGGAGGAAGAGATTCAGCCTGGGAGAGTAGTGAAGAACATGGGTCAAGGAGGAGGAGGAGGAGGAGGAGGAGGAGGAGGGGGACTCTGCCTGGCCGCATGCCAGCAAGGTTCGCTGGGCGAGTTTGCCTGTGGTGGTGTTTTTGCAAAGTTTTTGCAGGATCGCAGGGGAATGAGGGGGGATGAGGGGCAGGATTTACATGGAAGGCATGGCGGGAGGAGGGAGTGGACGATGGTGAGAGTCTACCTTCACGTGGAGGGGGAGGAGCCCGAGTTCACCCTCCCGCTCTCCCTCGAGGCCTCTGACGAGAGGACAGTGGATGAGTTCAAGTGCGTCCTGCTCAAGGAGTACAACGGAAGGTTCGGGCGGTCGCTCGACCCCGCCGGGTTCTCCCTTGCGACCTCAAACCAGAAGCTGCTCCCGTCCTCGGAGCGTCTGTTTGCCCTGGCCAAACGGAACCTGGACATCTTCCTGGTCCCTCGGAAGGCGGAGGGGGCAAAGGCAAAGTCGCAGCCTCGTGTCAAGGCCCAGGAGGTCAAGGCGAAGGATCGGAGCGGCAACGTGTCCTCGACTCCTCCCCCTTCTGCCCACTCGTCCTCTTCTCCTGCTGCGTCTTCATCCTCCCCAACTGCTGCTGCTTCCTCTCCCCCTCCTCTTCCCAAGGTTGAATCGCAGAAAGCTGAACCACCAAAGAAGCGATGGACTCGACCTGTGCTGGCGGAACCCAAGTTAGAACCCCAGGCAGAGGAATGGCTTCGCAACTCGCTCAATGTGGCGGAGCAGCTGAAGGCGAAGGGGAGCTTGCGACAGGCATGCATAGCCTGGAAGAGCATCCTGTCGGTATGTCCCAAGCTGGAGTGCCTGGAGGGGTTGGGGAGCGCAGAGCTTTCATGCAAGCGATACGACGAAGCGATCGAGTATTTCAGTAAAGCCGTGGCGATCGGAGGACCGAAGCTGTCCTACATGCGGTCACTCGGCTTGGCATGTCACTGCAAGGGCGAGTACATGGAGGCGTTGACCTTCTTCACCCGAGCCCTTGAGATGGTCAAGAACGAGCAGGACAAGGAGGCCCAGGAAATCAAAGTGCTCATGGGTAAGTCCCTCTACGCCAGCGGCGAGCAAGAGGCTGCGATCCAAGTGTACACAGAGATCTTGCAGAAGCACGAGGACAACGACCTGGCGCTGCTGGAGTACGCCAAGGCATACATCGACCGGAGGAGGAGCGGCGAGGCCCTCAGGATCCTGTTGAGGGTTCTAGTGCACATGCCTAACGACAAGGAGACGCGGAGGCTGATGTCGGAGATCATCAAGGCGCCGGGGGGGATGAGCATCTTGAAGACCGAGCTGGGAGAGGCGGCGAGCTCGGGCCCAGCTCTGGCGTTCATCGCGACCCTCATCAAGGATTATGGAGCCGTGGAGGAGGCGGTACAGCTGTACTACAGCGCGCTGGAGAGCTCACCTGCCATGACCGCGTACATCCTCAACCTTGTGCACACGCTGGAAGTCTGCAATCGGTACCAGGAGGCGCTCATGATCTCAGTCTCCTTCTGCCAGGAACAGCAGGCGATGGCCATCGGGGATCACTACACCAACGGGGACGTCGCCGACATGCTCAAAGACATTGACGATCTCTTCTCCCCTGCCTACAAGCTGCCGCTCAGCAAGGACCCGCATCCCGGCATCTTCAAGACGGTCGTCTGGATCCCCAACCACGGCTCGGTCATCTGCAGAAAGGGAGAGGAAAAGTCGCTGGTGGAGAAGGGAGAGGGAGCTTCGACCGCCCTTCCCAGCCCAGCAGCTCCTGCGCCGGAGGCGAGCAAGCAGAAGCTTCCTCCCTACAGTTCTGACGAGTTGGACCTCCTCGCTCTTCACTTCACCATCGTCAAGATCCTCTACGTCACAGGCGCTCTGGCGAGGATCCCCGACCTTGTCGAGCTGATCGAACCAGCGAGGAGGGGGTGGGACATGCACCTGACCAACATCCGCAACGAGCACGCGTACTACTGCTGTGTTGCTCAGCTGATGGTGGACATCCCCTGGCCTTATCCCTCCTGCAAGGGCGAGATCTTCGTGGCAGGAGACTCCCACTGCCTCTCCACCGCCTGGCAGGTCCTCAGCGTCCATGGCTCCTCCGTGCCGCTCGTCCCGAAGCTGGTGACGGGCTTGAAGTGCTGGCACCTGCGCGAAGAATCTGTCTTCTTCCCCAAGAACAACTTCTACAACGTGATGGCCTCGATCCCTGACGGAGCTAGCGTCATCTTCCTCTTCGGCGAGATCGACTGCAGGGAGGGGATCCTCCGGGCTGTGGAGAAGGGAGTCTACGCTGACCTCGACGAGGGCATCGCCTACACCATCGGCGTCTACACCTCAGCTCTCCTCCAACTGCAGAGCCAGCGCAAGTGGAAGGTGTTTGTCCAGCCCGTCGCTCCTGTCCTCAACGAGACGCGCGAGGTTGTCAAGCTCTTCAACAAGAAGCTGAAGGAGGAGGTCACTGCCCTTCCCTCCTTCCGCTTCCTCGATATCCTTGACGACCTGCTCACCCCCGACGGCAAATTCTTGAGCCCCGAGTTCGAGATGTGAGTCCGGATTCTCCTCCCCTTCCCTCGTCTCTCCTCCTCCAGCACTTCCCCTTCCACTCACTCCTACACCCGTCCTGCTCCTCCCCTTCCATTCCCTCCCCTCCTCCTGCTTCTCTCCTCTCGCTTTCTATTCTCCTCCCTCTGCCTCCCTCTCTACGATGATGCTCACTCCCGCAATCAGGGACGGCACCCACATGAGCCCGAAGTACGTCCGCTTGCTCGAGCACAGATTGAACCAGGTGTAACCTGCGCTCCTCCCCCGCTTGCCCACCTGACCGCCTGCAGTTCCCCCAGCAGGAAGTTCTCTCCTAGTACAAGACCGACGTGAGCTGCCTTTATTTACATCACCAGCTCCTCTATTGGAGGCCTCTCCATTCCCATCGCTGCAGCCCCTCCTCTCCTGCTGCCTCGGGCTGTTATGAGGCATCCTGCCCTCTAGCTCGTGCAATGGCCTCGTTAATTGCGACAGGCCAGACCTGGAAGAGGAAGTTAGAGTAGTGGTCCATCAAAGCGTTTGATACCTGATCTTTGTCCTGCAAGCGGCCCGTTAGGTTGGGGCGGGACTTGAGCTCTCCTGGCCTGCAACATCATGTCATGCGGCGACCAAGTCGTGTCCTGCTCTTTCCTGATGTCATTCTCACGGATCTGCGTCAGGAGCTGAGGAAGCGTGGCTTGCACCCCCTTCACCAGCTTCCATGCCTCCTCGCGCTGCTTCTCTGTCCCACGGATCACAATGGCACCTGGCCTCTTGGTCAGCTGCCTCTCCACTGGCCCCTTCTCGCCTGGATCTCACCAACTGGATCCTTCTCAAAGCTGATCTTTGCCCCGGATGCTTGCTCGATCGCCTGTAGCAAGTGAATGTGAGGAAGTTGTCAACTTCCTCCTATCTTCCTCGAACATCCATCCATCCATCTATCCATCCATCCATCCATCCATCTTCTTTCTTTTCATCCTCTCAGGCCGTCGTAGATCCTCCTCATACCTTGACTGTAAGGCCCTTCTTGCCAAGAAGAATTCCATGGTACTTCACGTTCATCTCGTATCGCTTTTCTCCTGCTCGTCCTTCAGCCTCGCGCAAAGGCAACACAAGATCTCTGACCGACAGCAACTCCTCCTTTGTTCAGGGTCACCATGGTAGTGCCCGAGATGGGCTGGATGGGAGATTAGCAAACAACGCTTATTCCTTGACCGATACAATCACCTGCAGCTCTTGCTGCCTACGAGCAGCTTCGATGATGCTCTCCGACCGATCGAGAGGTTTCTTGAGTCCCAAGGATGCATAGGAAGATTCGGATGCTGAGAACGAGGAGCTTGAACGCGGAATGTTCTTCTCCGTCGGCTGGACGAGATTCAAAGAGGTGAGACAACGAAGGACATTCAAACAACTGACCTTAAATTCCTTCAACTTCAAGTCTTTCGGATCTGTCTCTTGCTCGTCTCCATACTCTGTGAACATCTGCCAAGTTCCTTGCATCACAAAGACACCGAGATCTCCCCACTTCCACTCAAAACCCACAGAATATCACCCCTGTGACTTACAATGGTGTATTTTCCATCTTTTGTAACTTCAAGCACTTCTGCTTCATACCATTTGTTGTCCTCGTACCTGCCAAAAAACATTAAGTCCTGCTTTTCAGCAGTAGGTGCATCACCATTTCGCCTCTACCAAGGTACCCACGGCAAGCTGGGGTCTTTCTGGCTTTGAAACAGGTTTCAAAGCTTCCCAACTTGTGCTTTCCTCCTGGTCAAACCTTGATCATGATGCTCCGAAACGAATAGGCTGACAATCTACCTCTGACTTCTCTTCCGAGAACGATTGCGCGTATTTTTCATTCCTCTGCTTCTTGAGGAGAGACATCTGCGCCATCTCTGCAGCAATTTTTGATATTGGCTGTGAATACAGTTCAACCTCGGACCAGTCTACAGCAACGAGTACCTTGACCTGGGAAGAATCCTTCGACTTTTCTTCTGTTGGAGTTGTTGGGTCAGACTTGTAAATTTCTTTCTGCTCAGCTGGAGCCTTGCTGGCTGTCTTCAGCGCCTCGAACAGAGATGAGCTGGCAGGAGCAAGCTTCTCTGGCGATGAACGCAGCATGTCGTAGCTCTCCCTGACGACCGTAGCACCTCCTCCTGTTGCTGCTGCTGCTTTCTTCTCCTCCCTCGCTGCTTCGGGGGCCTTCTGCTCAGCTGGAGCCTTGCTGGCTGTCTTCAGCGCCTCGTACAGAGATGAGCTGGCAGGAGCAAGCTTCTCTGGCGATGAACGCAGCATGTCGTAGCTCTCCCTGACGACCGTAGCACCTCCTGCTGTTGCTGCTGCTGCTTTCTTCTCCTCCCTCGCTGCTTCGGGGGCCTTCTGCTCAGCTGGAGCCTTGCTGGCTGTCTTCAGCGCCTCGTACAGAGATGAGCTGGCAGGAGCAAGCTTCTCTGGCGATGAACGCAGCATGTCGTAGCTCTCCCTGACGACCGTAGCACCTCCTGCTGTTGCTGCTGCTGCTTTCTTCTCCTCCCTCGCTGCTTCGGGGGCCTTCTGCTCAGCTGGAGCCTTGCTGGCTGTCTTCAGCGCCTCGTACAGAGATGAGCTGGCAGGAGCAAGCTTCTCTGGCGATGAACGCAGCATGTCGTAGCTCTCCCTGACGACCGTAGCACCTCCTGCTGTTGCTGCTGCTGCTTTCTTCTCCTCCCTCGCTGCTTCGGGGGCCTTCTGCTCAGCTGGAGCCTTGCTGGCTGTCTTCAGCGCCTCGTACAGAGATGAGCTGGCAGGAGCAAGCTTCTCTGGCGATGAACGGAGCATGTCGAGGGACAGGATTGGACCCTGCTGCAAGAAGTGAATGGATCATCCAAAGACACTATGATCACTCACAAGTGGTACTTTGGGTACCGGAGAACTCCGAGGCTTTGCGACTGAGGGTTCCTCTCCTCTGCAGTCAGAAAGCAGTCAGGAAAATCCATCAAACCTTTGTATGCATCCCGTACCCAGACAGATCAATACTCTCCACTGAAAACAAGGACTCCAGGACCTCGTTTTCATCCACCATAGGAACTGATTTCTCCTCCAAACTGCTCAAGCTGTGATGGCTTCGTAAATCTTGCAGCTTTTAAGCGAAAATCGTGTACCCGATCAGGGCTCGATCAAGAATGCTCTTACAGCTTTTCATTTCAGTTTCAGCTTTACGATATCCCTTCCGACCAGCTTCGCCTTCCAGGAAAATTACTATGGTCGATTTTTGAATCCCCAGGCTTACCAAAGGAAAAGATTGCTCTTTCTGCCAGATCCACAGCCTCTGCAAACCTGCAGCGTAACAAGATTACACAAGTAGACAGCAGGAGGGACAATTGCCTCTCATTCTTTAGTGCTAGCCTAGCTGCACGATCAAGATTTGCTCCAAGATCTTTGTCCTGAAAAGCAATCCTTACTTACACAATCTGATGTCCCCTTCTCAAATGAGCAAACTGAACTTGTTGTTACCTGCCTCCAGAGTTCTTGCTTTTGATCTGCTTGATTTCCTGATTTCGAATCTTTCCCGACTATCAAACCCGATCGCTTCATCCTTGCTTCCTCCTTCAAATTTATGTGAGAATGGAGCGTCGTGAAAGAGGACTTTGCTCACTCTCTTGGAGTCCACCAATTCTTGCCTCTTTTTCTCTTCAACCTGTTTAGAGACATGAGGAAACTTGGCGGAAATCTCTCGTATCACCTGTTGTCTCTTTACTGAAGCTTCGGAGCTTTGCTGCTTCTGCTGCTCCATCTCCTGCATAACCCCTTCACATCCAAAGGAAGCAGGACAATTAAGATAAATTCCACCTTTCTCATCTGCAACTTTTCTTCTGTTCGAACCTAGTTATATTGCAGATCATGAAACGGAAACCAACGATGTCAGAAAGCACTTTGATCTCCAACACTTTGGTGAGTTCTTCTGTCGTAATCCTTCCATAGTACGTTTCTACTTCACGCAAGGCTCCCTGCCGAGCGAACAAATGTTACCCTTGACTTGAACTTTAGAGTTAACCTGGGCTCGCTCTGCATAGATAATCGCACTATCAAGGTCTCCATTCTTCAGCCATTGACCTTGAATCAAGTCATCATCCAATAGGGAAAGAACGAAAGTCCACACCCGCTTCATCTGCAAGCCTGATGGCCTCTGCCCTTGCTTCGACCTGCTGCAAGTTCACCACCTCACAAAGATCGATCTCCGCGTCGCTCTACCTGCCCCTTAGCACAACGTGAGATCTCTAGTTGAAGAGACTTCCCTTGCTCAATGAGATCCTCTGTAAATGGTCCAAAACCTGAGGAACTGCATACCCTCCACTGCCCATCGCCTCACCAGCAGCGACAGTACCCGTAGAAAGCTGTTCTTGGAAGCGAGCAATCGCTGTAGAGACTATGCTTTCAGCCTTATACAACAATCACATTTGAAAATCGAGAGGATTCGCACGAAAAACCTCGTCGAACACCCCAGCCCTCAACTTGATTTCTGCTTCCTTGAGCTGCAAGATGCCTTCACGCCTGCAAGTGGGAATCACTAATGGATATCACCATGGAAGTGAAAGCACCTGATGAGAATCCACGCCTGATCCCTCTTCTCCTGTTCAACTTCTTCTTTTGACTTCTGTAATGTAATGAGCCACATTCCACAAGCAATTTTTCACCAATTTCGAACCTCGATCGGGGTAGCCTGCAAAGATCAATTGAGCAAAGACATCTTGAAAAACTTTGAGCTACCTTTTCGGTTGCTTTATCTGCAGCCTTTGCTTCATTCTCCATCGCCTCAGCAAGCTTGGCACCATCGATTACTTCAGGTCTGTCGGAACGGATGAGAAAGACCCAAGACGCTATTTGCTCACGCACGCTTTCTTCTCTCCAAATCCGAGTCCATCTTCAAAAAGACGATAACCAAGTCCTGAATGAAGTAAGCCATGACAAGCATGCTGTATTCTGCCAGCTAGTACCTGGATCCGCCGTTCTTGACTTTGATCGCTGTTACTCAATAGTCAGCAAACATGCAGGGGCAAAGCAGACAGCTGGCGATGCTTACGTCCATCATACCAAACAGAGCTGAGAACTATAGAAAAAAGGTTCAGAGATAATTTGCAATCGAGATTTTGCATGAACACCGCATCAAACATCATACTCATTGGTCCCATCCTACCACCTGTTAGTATGGATACTAAGCAACAATCGTGCTGTACCGTGCTGCAGCAATGGGATCAGTCAAGGAGGTCCCTCCCCCCTGCAGCGGATCTGCAGCATCAAGCTCGTCCTCTGCAAAGAGAAGCATAAGAAGAGAGCGCATCGTTTTCGCCGGGACAGCCTCTTGGGACATACCAGTGATGGTAGTTACGACTTCCCCGTCCCGATACAGGATCCACTCCGTCCTTTCCTGTGGGATTATTGCGAGTCAGATCTGTCTAGAAGCCACCATACGAGTACATCCAATTCCAGAGGAATTGCTTGATCACCAAACCTTCGGAAAGAGGATTAAACATTGATTTTGACGCTTGTCAGCATGACAAGCACTTACAGGTCCTCCTGATCCTTCCGACCTTCGACAAACCAGCTCTTTTGTCCTATGATGAGGTATCCACCTGACAATAGCGGAAGAACCTGCATATAAAATCACGGTACGATAACAAAGCAAACCACCTTTCCTTCTGGATCTTGGAACTCTCGAGAGGACTGTCAGCAATTCGCATCCTTCCAATTATCCATCAAAAACAAAACCCTGGGTTCGATTACAGCAGGCTAGATACCTTGTCTTGGACAAGTAAAGTCTGGATGCACTCAATTCTCTCTCGAAACGTCCTGAGTATCCAGAAGATCGCTGTTTCATGCCACAGACGAACGACGAAGTGCCAGGCGTAAAGCTTCCGTACTTGGTCGAGAATGGTGGAGAAAATGAAGCAACAGGATGGATTGAGACGGAGAATGATAAGATCGTGAATTGGATCATACTCTCAAGAATCCATGCTCGCCCTACACCCCCTCTCTCCCTCTCCCCACGCCTGCGTGCTACCATGGTCAGATGCTTGGGCGCTCCCCACGCCCAAAAAGCAGTTTTATCTTTAAAATATTTTCTCTTAAAAATAAATAAAGGGCCTCACTTCAAAGGATTCATGAAGTTTGATTTTATAAATTGTGACTTAGTACAAATACGTGTACCATTAATATATATATTAAGAGGAAAAATAGTTTTTACAGACCACTGGTAGTGCATTATCGTATCCGAAGATTCAGTATTGTACAAATTTTAATTTAAGTTATAATTTGTTTACTGAAGCTCTTAAAAGGTCCTTGTACAACAGTTTCAAAAACTATTTTAGTAAGCCAGTCTTCAGTACTAAACAACAGAACACCTGATGAACAACTGATTTTTTTGATACCAAGATGTTTTAGTTATCTTAGAAAAGAAGTCAGGATTTTCATTCGATAAGTACCACTACTACCTATTTAACTTTCAAATTCTCATACGTATAGTTCTCGAAACATTCCGTTAAAATTTCGTAAATGACTACGTCATCTAGAAATCTGTTTTGAGCTGAGTTGGTCACTGTCACCCAGCCTGCCCGCCCGGCCACGGTGGCACTGTGACGGTGGCGCCGTGGTGACCGGGTGCCACGGTGACCACTCGACTCATCGGACTCTTCGCCGTGGGCGCGGAGGATGCTAGAGTGCCCTGGCACCGTCCGACCGGGTGGCCGGCGCGGGCGGCGGCGCAGACCGTACGGTTTCAACCAAGTTGTGACTCCCCTTCGCGAGTCGAGGCTAGTAACTTGAATCACCGTGACGGTCAGAACTGGCCGTTCCGTCAAACCGTTGAATCGTGAACAGTGCGGTTCAGTCGGACTTGACTCAGTCCCAGTGAAGCGACGGTCTGATTGGATCACATCACTGATGTGACGCCCGGCCGGGTGCCCAAACTGACGGTCCCAGAGTCCGACTCTCCCGGCCGCCCCCCCGGGCCGGCCCGGGCCCCGCCTGTCCGACGGTCAGCCCCAGGCGCCGCGCGCGGGCCTCCGGCTAGGAATCGGGCCGAGCCGTTCAACCGACTCCGAGTACGGTCCGCCGGACTCCGGATCACTGGTGCCGTATTGAACTTATCGGAACGGTTAGCGCCGGGCCGGGGCCCGGGCTGCCCAGGCCGGCTCTTTACTCTGGCACTATTCCAATTTTTTTGAACTTGACTCGATTGGTGGGAGAAGGCGTGTACAACAGACGGAGTAGGAGTAGTGAGAGGGAGCTTGCCTTCAAGTTCCCCACGTCAACTAGACCAGCCGATCGGAAGCATCCACTGCAAGAGGCATCTCCGGCGTCTCTCCTCCAGCTATCTACATAGTCTGTCAAGGATACTGATAGCCACCTTCGGGAGCTGCACTGCAGAGTTTGATTCGAGTCAGGGCCAGGTGCAAACAGTCAGATTCATAGACTGAGTGATGTTGATGGGTGCATATTCTGCGATTCGATACAAAGAAGTTCCTCATATCATGACTCAGAATGCTATAACAGAGGCTCAACACAACCAGACGATGATGACCCTGATGAAAACACATTCACATTTGCAGGCGTCAGAAACCTCCATCCTGAAGCAGGGCAGCTCAACAAATGGACTGGATTTGGATCGACAGAAAAATTCAGGGTTGGCTGGCGACGCCAGTATTCACTGGCATATCAGCAGGTTGGAACAAAGCTACGAGTCTCGAGAAAAATGGTTATCCCCTTCAGAATCTGCTATTGCCATTCGGATTCATGCGATGCTGCTCCACTGGTTTGCGAGGCTTGGCTGGAATTGTGAGTCCAAGAAGACATGCGAGAGTAGTATCATCCACATGTTGGAACTCACATTCAAGGAAATCGAAAAGCTGCAGAATGAGAACTTGAAGTACAAGCATTTGTCACAAGATGATTCATATGGCTCCGAACTTCGCTCGATTTCGAGGATCAACGACTCAGCTCACACCAAGAGCATACATGTGTCCGAGCCGAAGAAATCTCCGAGGTATGAACTCATGTTGGAAACTCTTTGAGTTGTGGTTGGGTGGTGCGATCCGAAATTCGAAAATGATGTGAATTTTTCTTGCAGCCTTTGTGTCGAATCGAGTAACCCGTCCCTTCTAAACTACCAAAGGAACAAATATTTTCCTGTTGCTGTGGATATAGGTGAAAGATGAATGTGCTTGTTCGCAAGATGACGAGCAACACATGATCCAGAGAGCGAAGCTATGCGAAATTTTGTCGACCTTGGGGAGATGTCGGTAAAGTGTGCTTTTTACGTGCGACATCGACCTCAAAGGATAGCGTCTTTCCAGGAACTTGCTGCATCCAGACGGGATCGAAGTCATCAGGAGCTGGATGAAGAAGATATCAGCAAGTGCGACCAAATAACTAGAGGGGAGGGGATGAGTTGGAGATGACACGTTGAACAGGTTGCGATTTCAGATGAATGCAACCATTGAAGAATTACACAAAAGCGTCAACTCCATGCGAGATCAAAGCTCTGACTTCGATGATCCCATCGAATCAAGTCGATTCAGAAGTTCACGCGGAGAGTTCCTTCCTGCCGAAGACGAGCCCACAGAAAACTTGCGACAGGTTGAGGCAAGTTTGGACGATGTGTCGAGAAGTCTTTCGGTGATGGCCGGGAGGTAGCATGTTCTCTCAGTGAGATGTCTTTCTTGATGCAGGCGCAAGAAAAAGCAGTGAACCTGCTGTCGATGGCGTTGGAAGGTTCTTTGAAAACTGCAAAGCGTGAAGATGACATGAAGAGTTACATTCGTACTGCTAGACGAAAGTAAACACAGCAGTCCAACAAAGTGTTGTGATAAAACTAACCCTTGCATCACTGCTACACTGAACATGTACCAAGCACAGTTTTGAAAAATAGAAAAGAATATAAGATGGATAACTTTGCAGCGCAGCTCAGCTCATGATTTATTCGATTGAATGGCAGCGACGTAAAAAGCTAATGAATTTGATTGAAGAAAGAATAAGAAAGCATGCAGTCAAATGAAAAAAAGCTATGTGAGAATAACATTGCTTTCGGTATCAAACTTTTTCATCGTTCCTCTCCTCCATCGACTGTTCCTTTGCCTCTTTTTCCTGCAATCCAACATGAAGTTCAGCGCCATCGTGGGAGGCATCATACAGAAAAAATTATATCCTCGACCCGCGACGAAGACGAGAAAGGAGGGATCGCACACGCACCTTCTTTCCCTTGTTCCTTGGGTTCATGCAGTGATCCGGATGACATATGAGTAGCCCGCATGCCGGCAGAACCCCCGTCATTGTCCACGGCATTGCCGCTATATCCGTCGGGGATTGTACAGAACATGCAAGTGGGGTGGGGTGCACCGGGTACGGGTACCTATCATTCAGTGTTCCTCTAGAATAGGGGGGTAGTACTTCGAATTTTGGTGCCAAGTAGACATGTGGGGAGATATGAAAGAAAGGGGTAGTTTGATGGTTTGGGAAGGGGTGGGGTGATTGGATGTAGCTTTGCTGGCTAGAAGAATGGCGGAGTGATAGAGCATCGCAGGAGTGGAAGCAGAGGAAGGAGAGAAGAGAAGGTCGCAACGAGTGTGAGAAATGCGAGAGGGACAACAGAAGGAGCAGGATCAAGCTGTGGATATCGGAGTATGCGCATGTAGCTGACAGAAAATCGAAACGAACAAGGTGACAAACATCGCAAGGGACACAGGAGGAGACATTTTAGGTGGAATCTTTGACAGCAAAGGAATCCCTTTCCCCTCATCCCCTTAAGAGATGGACGGGCTAAGTGGATGGTTTGATCCCCTGCTGTCGGACAAGATGCCAAGCTGGCTGCAGGCATGCACAGCTCCAAGGTCAGCGAAAGCGCTCATGGTGAAATGGGATGGTGCCCCCAGGTCATTCAAGATGGCAGCGAGTGTTGTACGGCAGCATGGTGACCCGGAGTTTCTCCGGCTGAAGGAGGTCGACCTCCCAGAGGAGCTGAACGAGCATGAGCTCTTGATTGAAGTGCACGCCTCAAGCGTGAATCATGTTGACTGCCGGCTGCGACAGGGCGTTGCTGAGAAGGAGGGCGTCTTGTCGGTACCGGCAGTGCTGGGGATAGATTTCAGCGGTATCGTGAGGAAGGTTGGAAGCAAAGTAGAAAGATTCAAGATCGGAGAGAGCGTGTTCGGGATACAGCAGGTTGCGAGGATCATAGCAGGAAGGAACGGCACCTATGCTGAATGGTGTGTCGTGCATGAAGATGATGCAGCTACCAAACCAAAGAGTCTGACTTTCGAGCAAGCAGCTGTGGTCCCCATGGCAGGTCTGACAGCGTGGACAGCGTTGATCCAGGGTGGTCTCGACCAGCGGGAGGGAAAGAAAGTTGTGATAATCGGAGGATGTGGGGGTGTAGGATCCTTTGCAACGCAGTTCGCGAAGCGTTACTATCGGGCATTCGTGGTAGTCTGCTGTGCAAGCAAGCATGTGGATCTGGCAAAGAAGATAGGAGCTGATGAGGTCATCGAGTACTCCAAAGGCGACTGGAAAGGATCGTGTGCCAAATACAGAGAATTCGACCTGGTGTTGGACTGCGTCGGGCTGGATGAGTACTGGGAAGTGTTCGGACGTGAGGTGCTGGGAAGCGATGGAAAGTACATTGCTCTAAATGCATTGAGACACAGTTTGCAAGACAGTGTGAAGAAGTTGAACAGAGACATGGATGAGGAGATCGAGGAGGAGGACGAGGACGAGGAGGACGAGGAGGAGTATTCCTTCGAGCGTCTCGCTACCGAGCGGATGATTGCAGCAAAGAGCCGTGTTCTCAACATAGGAGGCGGGATATTTTCTGGTTTCCGCTTGTTTCAGTTCAAGGATGTGAAGCTTTCGAGCTTGCAAGAAATCGGAGAACTGTTAGAAGACGGGACTGTTAAGTGCATCATCCAAGAAATTTATGACCTGACAGACATGGACCGGGCCCATGAGACTCTGGAAACTTTCCACACAGGGGGGAAACTTTGCGTCAGAATCCGAAGGCCATGGGAAAGGGAAAGCGTTCAAAACTTTGAGCTGGGAGAGTCGAGCGGCACAGCAGAGCCTGCCGCTGCTTCGCCGCAAGGTAGACCGAAGGCTGCCATCCCTTCGTCCTCCCTTGGGCCCAATGTCAGTGTAACTGCGGAGGTAATCGAGCTGAACAAGAATCAAAAAGCGAGGAATTTGATGGAGGCTGCCGACGACCCGCTGCCTCCAGGCTGGGAGTCTTCCTGTGATGAGGACGGGGTTATCTACTACTACAGTCATGAATTGGGGATATCCCAGTACGAGCACCCTGCCACGGTGATCAAGCACGAGAACGTGGTTGCCTCACCGTCCTTGCATGCCTATGAAGAGGAAGGAGAAATTGAGGAGGAGGAGGAGGAGGAGGAGGAGGAGGAGGAGGAGGAAATCGATGTTGAGGAAGAAGAAGTACGACGTCGATCCAGAGTTCGTTTTGCTGTACCGAACGATACACCAGCAACAAGAAACGATCGAAATAAGGAAGCAACTCCCAAAGACACAATACAACAAGGTTCAAGAGATGCTACTGCGCTCGAAATGGATCGTCAGGCATCAACTGCTTCAGCCTCTGGACAAAGCTGTGGCGTCGGCATAGCCCTCGGACTCAATGGTCGAAAGCAGTTCTACATCAAGAGGTTGGAGGCTGGGGGTTCTGCAGAGCGATCAGGGGAAGTCAAGATAGGAGACGTCCTGCTAGGGGTCAACTCGAATGCCGTCACTGGCCTCGCCTTCCCTGACCTGTCGAAGATCGTCCTTGGACCAGAGGGAAGTCACTTGATTCTAACCCTACAGGACAAGGACTCCGGAGCTGTCAGTCAAGTGAAGCTTGCAAGATCTATGAGCGTCAACCCTGGCTTGAAGCAAGCCATGGATTCGTCACCCGTTGCCACGACAGAGAACGGAGTGAAGAGATCCGTTGACACCGCTGAGCCTCCGGTAATTTGACTTTGACTGATTTTGAAGGACTCATGAGGGCTGGCGCGTTTGACAGGGTACAAGAGCTCCGCAGGTGACTCTTAGGGAGCCCAGCAGGGTGTACGACTTCGCCTCCAGCTCTCCCTCAACCAAAGTTGAGATCACACCCATCAAGAAGAACGACGATATCCCTGCTAAGCTCAAGGTACACTCTGTGCTGCTCTCCGGGCAAATGTGCAAGAGGTCTGACTGCCGGTCGCAGGAGAAAGGTGGGAAGGTTTTGCAGTTCCCAAAGGTTCTTCAGGCTCACCCCGTCAAGCTCGGTGACAAGAGTAGGGAGCACAACGATCGAATGGTGGGACATCCCTCTCAACCTGTCCCGGAAGCAAACGTCTATCACGCTCAATCTTCTCCCGTTCCCGCTCGTCAATTTCAACCAACTGCTTCCCTTGGAATTTCGCAGGTCTCTTCTCCTCAAGCCTTCATGCCGGCCACTTCACATATCCCCTTGCGATCTCCTCACGCTCCCTTCCTGCCAGCGAGCAAACCGAGCGAAGCGAGAGGTGCGAGGCTGACCAGCATGGAGGAGGTGAACTCTGCACTGCTGCATCGAACGCCCGCGGCTCCACCAGAAAATCAGCCGGCAAAGGGGAAGGGAAACATAGGCAGGCTGACAAGCATGCACGAGATCGATGCCGCCCTCGGCTCCTCGAGCTTCCCGCCGCCGGAGACTGTGGAGTACATGGATGTACCCACTGTGACAGTGAAGAGCACGAAGCCTGAGTCTCTCGAAGCGAAGCAAGCACTCTTTGAGCAGCAGCAGAGCAAGAAGAAATCTTCGCTAGCAGCGCGTCTGACAAGCATGCATGAAGTGGACCAGAACGAGGCGAGCAAGGCAGATCAGCTGTCCAAGCATGCATTGTTCGAGAAGAATCACCCCAAGCAGGAGCCAGCGGCCGCGGCGCCAGCACAGACTCTGTCCCAGCAGCTCCAAGGTTAGTCCGTCGTTTTTGAGGTGCTCGAGGAGCTAACGAGAAAGCAGAGCAAGCGCAGGTTTCGAGCGCCCAGAAGAAGAAGAACGCTTCTCGGCTCACCACCATGTTCGACGTGGTGAGTCGCTCAGAGGAGGTGGTGGACCCACAGGCTCTCACTGCTTGCAGGACACTGCCATGGTCGGTGCTCAGCTTGCATCGAAGCTTCAGAATTCAGCCTCACAGGACCCGAGAATGGTGAAGTTCCTCCAGGTCTGCTTGCTTGCTCCAGTCTCCCTCCCTGCTCTCGCTGATTGAAACCGTCGTCACAGGAGCATGGAAGCTGACAAGCCAGTCCGACTGTCGATGTTCTTGTTTGTAATGTATTTTTAATCAAGTTTTGTGACCCGCTCCTCCACCTCTCCTTTACCTCGACCTTACTAAGTGACGATCAGTACTAGTAGCGGGGGGGGGGGGGCATCCAACATCATTTCAAGTTCCGGGCTTGTTACAATCGTGGTCTGGAACTGACTCAAGACCACTTTGCCGAAGAGTGCCTGCCCCGTGACCTTACTGTACCGTGACGAGGCCGCCAAAAATACATGCCAACGTGACACATACGCAATGAACTTGTGACATGTTGGCACACACATTAAGTTAAGTAGAAAAGACTTGAAGGAACTGTTGTGTTTACAAACGGCATATTCAATGTGATATACTAGGCTACACAATGGAAACTTCCTCAAAAATTTTGAGCTGGGCTGACAGTCGGACTGTCGCAACTCCGTAGGCGGCTCAGGACATTACTACGGTTACAGTAACGGCGTCTGAAACGGACGGTCGCCAACATTGGGTCAGTAAGGGGAAGAGGGCAAGGATCAGCCAATAGAGGGATAGGGATGAAAGGGGATGAGGGATTCAAGGTAGCGCAATGGAGGGAGGACGATGGAGATGAGACCGATGACGGAAGCGAGTGACTAGAGCAGGAGGAGGAGAGACGCAGGGGGAGAGAGCAGAGAGGAAGCGAGAGAGAGAAGGAGGACAAGCAGGGACAGGGCAGGCAAGTCAGATCGCTCGACCACCCGCACGATGAGCCATCGTTCGCCGTTTTCAACAGGATTTGTTGGAATGTTGAGATTCCCGGTCCGAGCCTGCAAGGATCAGGCGCTATTCCACGCTCACACCTCGCGCCATCGATGCAGATACTTCAGTGCTGGCGGTGAGAAAGCGAATGGGGGCGGTGGGAAGGCATGGAAGTCCTTCGCTGGAGCCGGGCTCGTGTCTGTGGGGCTAGTGTCTGCTGGAGTGATCGTGCAGTCTGGAGGCTACAAAAAGGCGGCAGAGAGGGTAGAGATCGTCACGACGTCGGTCACAAGAGCATGCCGGAGTTTCTGGGTCCTCGGGAAAGTGGCTGTGGACTACAAGAGAACCATCTTCCTGTACAAGTCCACCGACCAGTACAAGGAGGAGCTATCGAAGTGCCACCGGTGAGTCCACAAGCGTGCAGGAGGGGTGGTGCAGTGACGTGTGAGGTCCTCTCGAGCAGGCGGTCAGCCGATGAGCTGCTGCGGCTGTGCCAGAAACAGGCGGGGGTCTACATCAAAGTCAGTTCGACATGCGCCACGAGGTGTTTGTGACGCCGTGATGGGACAGGCTGGACAGCATATCTCGTCCTTGCGGCCGGTCATCCCGGCAGAGTTCACGGACACGCTGTCCTGCCTCTGCGACAAGGCACCGCAGAGCACGTTGCAGGACGTGGAGAGGGTGTTCCGGTGCGTGAGTTTGTTGATTTGCTGGAAGAGGAGGAAGTGAGAGGGGGAGATGCTGAGGTTGAGAATCAGCGATGACATCGGGATGGAGATGAGCGACGTCTTCGAGGACTTTGATCCCGTCCCTGTGGGATGCGCGTCTCTCGCACAGGTTGGAGGAGGAGGAGGAGGAGGAGGGGGGGTGGTTGGGGTGAAGAGACTCGAGGTACCCGCCAACGTCCGTTCTCGCAGGTTCACAAGGCTCGTCTGAAGAAGCGTTCAGCTCTTCCTGAGCAGTTCCCCGAGACCGGTGTGTGAGGATGGAGGGCGAGGACGGGAGCCGCTGAGGGTGCCGTGCTGGCAGTTGCGGTCAAAGTTCAGCATTCTTGGATGAGTCAGCACACTGAGAGCGATCTCCTTGCGGTGGAGGTTGTTGCTGCAGGTCTGCAGCCTCGCTATAGCTTCCCCACCCGCTGACCCTCCTGTCCTGCAGTGATCGAGCTGCTGTTCAAGGGAGTTCAGGTCTGCTGAAACTCTTTGCTGGAGCTCTACCTGCCTCGCCCGACTGTCTGACCCCCGTGAAGGTCAAGTGGATTCTTCCTGTTTTCCGATCCAACCTCGACACCGAGCTTGATTTTCGGTAGCCGTTGTGTCTGCTGCTGAGGGCGGGAAGGGGGAGATGGGGGCTGAAGCCTCGGTGTTGTTCTCGTCAGGTCTGAGTGTGCCAACTTGAAGCAATGCGCGTACAACTTCAGGAACGATGTCGACATCCGCGTGAGTTCCTTTCCTTGCAGCCAGCTCTTGCTTGCATGCTTGCTGTCCCCTCGTTCCGAACTTGACGAGGTCGATGCAGGTCCCGTTGCTGGTGGAGCATCTTTGTTCCAAGCGCGTCCTCACCATGGAGTTCATCGAGGGTGTCAAGGTATGGCTCTTGACCTGTTAGCATGCTCCTGATCCGGAACAAGATCGACGATAAGGAGAAGCTTATTCAGCAAGGAATCGACCCGACCAAGGTTGCTCAGTCCGTCACCAAGGTGTCTCGTCTCCTGCTCTCCTCCTGCTCCTTGACGTTCTCCATCGAAAAGCTGTTTGGGGAGATGATCTTCCTGCACGGTTTTGTCCACTGCGATCCTCACCCGGGGAACATGCTCGTCCAAAAAGTCACCAACGGTCGGACTGGCCGAAATTACAACTTGGTGAGCATGCAGGAGGAAGGGGATGAGGAGGAGGAGGTAGCGGCGGTGAAGCATGAAGGGAGGAAAGGCTTCGAGCAACAAGATATCATGAGTGTGGATCGTGCCGTGCGGTTGGGGTCCGGAGACTAGAAGGAGTAGTGAGAGAAGAGGGGTCAACAGTGGGGAAGAAGTCAGGTAGAGAGAGGGAGGAGGAAGAGGACGAATTGGAGGCGGAAGAGGAGAGGAGAGAGGGAGGGGAAGAGGAGAGGGGGAGGAGGAATCTGAAAGGAGGCTCCAGGTAGTGCTCGACCACGGGCTCTATCGGGAGATCTCGTCGGAGTCGAGGAAGACTTACTGCACTCTGTGGGAGGCGATGGTGCTGCAGGACAAGAGGAAGCTGGATGAGGCAGGTTCATTTTCTCAGCTTCCTCGTGGTGACTGCCCAGCAGGTCTCCATGGAGATGGGGGTCGGCAAGTACGCGAAGCTGTTTCCCCTCATCTTCACCATGCGCTCCATAGACAGCAAAGTCAGGCTGGGCGAACGGTGAGCTGCATGCTCGTCGGTTGCGGTCGGTGAGACGGAGACAGTATGTCGTCGGAGGAGCGAACGAGGGTGCGCTCGGAGCTCGGAATCCCTGGCTTCACCAAGGTGATTCCCTCCTGCTGCTACTGCCACTGCTCCTCCTCCTCCTCCTCCTCCTCCTCCTCCTCCTCCTCCTCCTCTTCCTCCTCCTCTTCCTCCTCCTCTTCCTCCTCCTCTTCCTCCTCCTCCTCCTATTCCTCTTCCTCCTGCCTAACTCTTCTGATCCTTATGACCGTAGGATGACTTCGACTTGGTGGAGGTGACTTCCTCGGATCACTGGGCTCCTTCCTACCTCCCATCCCTCGCATTTTTCTCAACCCTCGTCGCCTCTCCTCCTGCTCACTTGCTCCCTCCCCCCGCGCTTTCATCGATCCTTGTCTTGCCTTCTCTAGCAACGCACGCGATCTTTGAGTAGCACTCCTGCCTCCTTCCTCGTGCTCCCCCTGTCTCTCCAGCTTCCTCATCTTCAGCTTCACCTGCCCGGCTTCTTTCCTTCACCTGCCTCACCATCAACCTTGAGCAGGTGTTGACGTTCATCGAAAAGATCCCCCGAGATCTGCTCTTTATCATCCGCACCCAGAACCTCGTCCGCGCTCTGTGCTCCGACCTTGGTGAGGATGAAGGAGGAGTCAGGAGGAGGAGGAAGAGGAGGAGGAGGTGGTGGTGGTAGAGGAGCAGCAGATGGGCATGGCAGGAGGCTCATGAGGAGCAGCATGGTGATGTGCTGGGTGGCACGAGCTGCTTACAAGGTCCGCAGGACTTCGTCCGAGAGAACGATTCCGCATCTATGCAAGACTCGCGGCCGAGGGCAACGTAAGAAGAACGCTCCACCTGCCCTCCCTCCTGCTCCTGGCCGCTTCCCGCCCCCCACTCTCTTCTGACGCGCGCCGCCATGCCTCCCGTTCTCCTGACTATCTACAGGTCCACGAGCACGAAGACTTGCTCGACAGCCGTCGTCTGCGCTTCTCGAACCTGCTCAGGAAGTGGCTGCGGGGGATCCAGTTCGAGGTCGGAGGGAGCGGACGGGGAGGGGGGGGACTGAGGCTGCGCAGGTGCACATGTTCTTCATTGAGGTGGCGCTGTGGTGCTACACCATGCTTCCTCGCGCACTCACCATCTTCAAATATGGTAGGAGCCTGATAAGAGGGGAGGGAAGGGGGGGGAGGGGAGGGGGAGGAGGGATGGAGTGGGAATGGGTAGAGGCAGGTCACGCAAAGAGGATGGGGGAGGGCTGAAGCAGACTGGTGAAAAGGAGGAGGGAGGGAAGAGAGCGGGAAGAGAGGACAGGCAGGAGGAGGAGGCTGCTGTTTTACTGACTGTGCTCTTAGATATGGATGAGCTTGTACCGGCCTCAGCCAAGACTGTTTATACAGGCGTGTAGGGTTATATGGACAGGCGTGTAAGGCACAGGGTCAGCTGAACAGTGAAGACATTGGAACAGGAAAGCATTAAAAATCGTATTTACAAAGCTGAGGATGTAAGAAGCGAGAACCAGGACAGTGATGACGACCAGGCTAGACGAGAAGGAGGAGATGGCTGGGAATTAGGCGCTGTTGGAGGAGGTCACTGGTTCTGTATCTTCCGATGTCTCCTCGCTGACAGAGCTGAGCACATGCGAGCTCGAGGAAGTGTCCTCCTCCTCCTCCTCCTCCTCCTCCTCCTCCTCCGCAAGACTTTCATCCCAGTCCTCCTGCTCCCTGTGTGGCAGCCATTCTGAGTCCGAGCTCTCCCTCTCGTTGAGCCTCCTCCGGCGCTGAGCCTGGCGAGCAGGACGCTGCCGTGCTGGCCTGCGTCTCCCTTGAGTCCTGGAGGGTCGGAGGGAGGTGGGAGGGCGACGGGAGCGAGTCTGAGGAGGGTTGGCCGCAGACCTCCGTGCTCGTCCTGTTTCAATCTCGTCCAGCTCCGTCAAGAGCTGCTGCCACTCTGACTCGTCCTGCGTTCCCCTGGTGGCGTTCGGCTGAGGCCTTGCGCTACGTCTTGTCCGGTACCGTGTTGGCGCTGTCACCTCAGCCTCCTCCTGATCGGGAATCCACTCCTGATCCTACCGAGCAAGTCAACCAGCCCAACTCTCGCTCTTCTCTCTCCCAAATCTTATCCCCCGCTCCTCCTCCCCTCTCCATCCCTCTGCTCCATCGCTGAATTCACCTCGATGTCGTTGAAACCGTCGTCCACGACAAACCCTCCCAGAGAATTCCGTCTCCCTCTCCCGTAGTTCCTTCCCAGTCGCCTTGCAGATCTGAAGCTGAAGGTCAGGGAACATCGTTGCCAGCAGAGCATGTCACACCTCCTGATCGCTGCTTCGCTCATGCTTCTCGTCCTTCGACCGCCTCCCGTCTCCTCGTTGGAAGCCATCTCGCACTCCTGGCAGAACCAGGGGACTTGCTCGGGAGGAATCTTGAATCCAACGTCAGCAACAACACCGCAGTCGTCACGCTCCCTGACCGTATCTTGCGTGAGATTCGCACATCCCAGGCAGAATGCCTGGTCGCAGTCATCGCACATGATCAGCGTTCCTCCGGCTCCGCACAACTGACACCCTCCTTCCTCCAACCCCCTGTCCTCGTCCTCGACTCGCTACATACACGAGGGAGGTCACAACTCAGAGTCAAGGAACATCGAGGAAGAAGAATGTCGCAAACCTGCTTGCGCTTCTCTATCGTGACGCTACTGATCCGCTTCCACCTCGACCCCAGGATATGAAAGAAGGCGCCTCCTTGTTCCTCGGCGCTCAACCTGCCACCCTCCGTCACGATTACTTTGGTGGCGAACGCTCTCCGTACCCGGACCCCAACCGTCGTCCAGCTGTCGACTCCTCAGGCGCGATGATCAGCTTGTCGATGTTGGCGAACTCCTGCCATCTGGTCAAGCTGGGAAGTTCCTTCGGCTCGTCCCTGACCTGCTTGCAGAGGGGGCAGGAGTTCTCGCAGGTGGCGCCCCATTTGAAGATGCAGTCGAAGCAGAAGATGTGGCTGCTGTTGCAGTCTATCTTACCGATCACCTTGCTCTGCAGGCCCTCACTGCAGACGACACAGTCTTCCTTCTCCCAGTTCATGGCTCCATTGTCGTCTTCATCAGGTTGGTGGGCGGTGGCTGGCTGTGCAGTCTTGACGGAAACTTCGGGTCGGGCGGGTACACCATCAGCGCTCGTTGCGTTTGCCGCGGCTGTCTTGGCTTGAAACCTCTTTCGAACTTCGAGCAGAGTCATGAGGACCTTGTTCTCTGCTCGCTCTGCCTGTTCACCCGGATCCTTCCCGTTTTTCTGCCCCTGCAGACTCTGCTTGACCGCCTGGCTGGGCGGTTGGCTCTGCTTCTTGACCTGAGCGCTCGAGCTGACCCTCTGTCGGATCGACGATTCAGTCATGGTCGTGATGGTCAGGAGGAGGACAGCCCCGAAGAGAGCAGGTTTCATGCTCCCCTTGTTGTGCACATGCTAGCTCCCGCTCGGACGCGTCATGCTTGAACTCTCGTCATCTCCCTCTGACCCATCCCCGCATCTTCCTGGTGTCGGACATGGCCCGGGGAGAGCTGTGATCCTGCAATACTCATGCTCAGTTTTCTGTTTGAGCCTCAAAATCAGGTCGATGCAAAGAGGAAGAGAATGTGGAAAGGAGAGATGGATGGATGGATGGATGGATGGATGGATGGATGGATGGAGGGAGGGAGGGAGGGAGGGAGGGAGGGAGGGGAGGGAAGGAGGGGAAGAGGGAAGGAGATGGGGAAGGTGGGGGGGGGAGGGCATGGAAAACTACGGAGGGAGCGAAACAAGGACGCAGGGAGGGACGGAGGTAGGGAGGGAGGGATCTTCCTGTCTTCCTTCTTGTCTCTCGTCCTGCCTGCATTTCTACCTCATCTCTTCCCATCTCTTCTACCTCTCCGCTCGTTCCCCTCGCCCTCGTCGCCTCCAGCCATTCCCCCGCGCAATCCGCCCGTGCCATCTCCCTACATCGAATTTAATGAGTCGTTTCAATTGTTACGCACCCGGGCGGCGCCCGGCCCGGGCCCGACCGCCCGGCCCGGGGCGGCCAGCTGGCCGGGTGCCAGCGCGGGCGCGTGACTGACAATTGAGCAGGTCGGGTGGGTACACCCTGGGGTACACCATCAGGTCTTGACCTGCCTCGCCAATCACGGCGGCGAGGGGCCAGGCCGCCCATTGACGGTCCTAGCAAAGAAGTCTTTGTGGACTTTGACTCAGTCACTGAGGCGGCGAGCCGCACAGGGCCGACTCGGAAGTTCAGTGTCCTCGTACTCTACACGTTTAATATCGAGCATCTCGCTAGGGTCAGCTCACTGGAGTGACGGAGGTGGAGTCAACCTTGTCCATGATCTTCCGGACCTGCGGGGCCTTCAGTTCATCCTCCACCGTAAACTTCGCCTGCGTCCTCGCTCACTTGATGAAGAAGATCTGACGCCCTTCGCTCTCCGTCCTCGTCCCCTTGCCGCTCGTACCTGCAACGAACATCATCATCATCATCATCATCATCATCATCATCATCATCATCATCATCATCATCATCATCATCATCATCATCATCATCATCATCATCATCATCATGAACAAGGACAAGGACAAGGACAAGGACAAGGACAAGGACAAGGACAAGGACAAGGACAAGAGCGAGCAAGAGCATCATCGTAGCGCGAGGCCTTCATCATTACAGAGCTCTCGCTCGCTCTAATGCGTCAATCGAGGCGGCCTGATCCCCCAGCAGCATCTTGACAGTCCCTGTCGCAATCAAGGCCTCTGCCAAGCAATCTTCCTGCTCCATCCAGGTCAGAGGACGAGGCGCTCGCAGCAACACCACTACATTGTCGCTCTCCTCGCCCTCGAAGAAGCTCAGGGCTCCTTGCAGGTCGAGGTCGGTCATCTCCAACTCCGCAAACTCGAGCTCGCTCCCTCCCTCCGTATCGGCGAGATGCTTCTTCAAACGGAACTGACAGCACGCGCCCTCTCAGCCCTTCCGCCGGATCCAGCGGCATCGGTAGGGGCCTCACCTGCCCGAGCTCTAGCAGCGTCTTGTTCACTTCCAGCATGTTCCCAGCTGCCTGGAGCGCCTCCAGCATCTGGCCCGCCGCGTCTGGTGAACGGGGACGAGGATGGGGCACAGAGATCGCACCTGATGGTAGAGCTCGCAGCACCTGTCGAACATCTTGGGGCGATCTCTGTGGAGTCGCAGGAGCAGCTTCAGGGTCTCAACCTCCTCCTGCATGTCCCCTGCACCAGGAGTGACCACTTCTCCTCCATCCGACGGCTCAACCCACCGGCACTCTTGCAGAGCGCAACTGCCCTGAGCAGCGCCTCCTCCGCAGCATGAATCTCCCTCCTCATCAACAGCAGCATCCCGCGCGTTCGGATGCATCGGGCTGCCGCCACCTGACATGCTGTCAGCGACCTGCCTGCCTGTCAAGATCCGGGCAGCACTTCATCTGAAAGCTTCTCCGAGATGCTCTGAGCCTCGTCCAGCTCCGACATGGCCGCGGCGAAGCTCCCGCTGTCCATGTTGAGCTCCGCGCTCATCAGCAGCAGCTGCGATCTCATGACGAGGATGTCCAGAGCGCTCTCAAGCGTCACGTCGGAGTCAAGGAGCGCTTCGATCTTGTAATACTCTTTCAGTTGGGCACGGGGGATGGGGAAGGAGGAGGGGGGAGGGAGGAGGGAGGAGGGAGGAGGGAGGAGGGAGGAGGGAGGAGGAGGAAGCATGGGAGACCTTCTCTTGCGTGCCGTCGAGCTGGACGAGAAGTTGGTCCTTAGAGCCTCCGGGGAAGAACTCGAGGGACTGATCCAGCGCCTGGGACGCCTCAGCACACGCCTGCACTCCTCCTTCCACCCACTTACTTGCTTGATCAGCTTGGAAGCATCTTCCAGATTCCTGGAGGACCGCGCGTTCTCTGCGCTCTCTAGCAGCTCCGAGATCTTCTCCTGCCGCGACAGCCTTCATGCTCAAGTCAGGCGACTCAGCAGCTGCCCCCTCATGGTACGCGCCTGACCCCCTCGTCGATCTCCTGCAGGGCCTGGACGAGGCTGGAGAGCTCAAGGGACGACATCGCTGCCAACAGAAGTTTCATCAGCACAACGCCTCCTCCACAACACAGGCTTCCTCTTGCCCGTTGCCTCTCCTGCTCCTGCTCCTCTCCTCCTGCTCCTCCTCTCCTCCTCTCCTCCTCTCCTCCTCCCTCCCATCGTTGTCCTTCCCCTGACTGTCGTTGGAACTCCCGCCATATTCATTACCCCACCCTCTCCTAGCCCCTGACGGACCCCTACATCCGAATATGCCCCCTTGTTGAAACCGCCCGATCGCGCTCTTGCGAATCGCAATGCGGCGCAGGACGGGCGGAGGACGGGACGGGAAGGAAGACGAGAAGGGAGGAGATGGAGATGGAGACACGAGACAAGCTTCATATCGCACGAGAACGAACTCGTTCAAGGCCACCAGTCTCCTCCTCTTCCAACTCGCTTTCGTCCCTCTCGTCGTCTTCTTGTTTCTTGAAGCCAACATCAAAGTTGTGCTCTTTGGGAAGCTCAGGCTGTAATGCTTCATGATATCCCTTCTTACCTCTTCCTTCTCCTTGTATCTCTCTCACACATCCTGCTGTCTACAGCTCGCACTCTATCTCCCTCTCTCCTACCCCCTTCTCACTCTAATCCTTGCCGTTCTCCTCCGCCACCTACTTCCCCTTGTCCTGTCCCGCCCCAACCCCTCTCCTTCATCGCCCTGACTCTGTCGTTCTACAGATACAACACTGTTGACTTCTGTGTCCTGACTTTCTTCTACTCGCACGTGCTGGAGTCGCTCTTGAGCATGGTGTTCGACCGAGCAGACCGCGAGAGCACGTCATTTTTGAGCCCCTACCGCGCTGCTTCCACGCTTGTGCTCGTCTTCCAGGAATCCTCTTGCCTCTCCTTGCCTCTCTTCACCTCATTTCGCCATCAGATGGGGCGCATCTTGCACTGCTCTGCGGACGCGATCCACAGTTACGCCACAGAAATCAAAGACTACAGCAAAGTGATGGGGCAGGAGAAGGAGCAGGGGCAGGGGCAGGGGCACGAGAAGGGGAATAGGGAGGAGGAAGGGCAGGGGCAGGGGCAGGGGCAGGGGCAGGGCAGGGGCAGGGGCAGGGGCACGAGAAGGGGAATAGGGAGGAGGAAGGGCAGGGGCAGGGGCAGGGGGAGGAGGAAGGGCAGGGGCAGGGGCAGGGGGAGGAGGAAGGGGCAAGGGCAGGGGCAGGGGCAGGGGCAGGGGCAGGGGCAGGGGCAGGGGCAGGGGCAGGGGGAGGAGGAGAGCATGAACTTGAAGGTTGTTATGTTGACGTCATCGACAGGACATGCCTCGAGATGTGTTAGACCTGATTCACTTCCTGGATGAGGACATGGGGTGCCTGGACTCCCCTTCATCCCTCCACCTGACAGCCTGACAGGCACTGGATCCTCTTCGCGTCGTACTTCTCGCTCCTCTCGCTCCTCACTGCCTACTATCCTACCGGGCATCATTCCAAGGAACGCGCCCCCTCGCCGTTGCTGCCTTTAGTGTCAGGGCTCGTCATGGGCGCAACGCATGCAGTGGCAGTGATTGAGAGCTCGCACTGGTACGAACCGGCTCCTCGAACCCCCTAGTTACGCTCTACTCCAGGTGGTTCGGAGTGGTGGGGTGCTTCACCATGCTTGCGGGTTGCCTGCTGACGAGGTCTGTTCGTCTGCTCTGGGTGCAGTTTCCATGCTGAGATCGGCGAGGAGCTTTTCGTGCAGAAACCCCTTCCTCCTCTTCTCTTCATCTGCATCACTGTCCCTCCTGGTTTGCCTCATACTGTAGGACTTGAGCTTGTGTTTCCCATCCCACTCTTTGAATGTTTGTGTGCAGATACAAGATCGCGGTTGGAAGTTTCCAAGAGCCCAGCGCATTGGGCGGAGTTTTACACGTCGCTAAAAAGATCTTAACCTGTGCGGCGGGGACTTGGAGCCTGACGTTGCATTGCTGAGCTCCCGCCATTGGAGAATTTATGGGGGGGAAATTCGTTACACTCCTTTCAAGAACCCTCCGAAGCTTAATCAGTCAGCTAGCTCCATATCCTTCTTGTACGCACGGATCTTGGCCTAACGAACCAGATGTCAGGGTGCACGGAAGACACGGAAGATTGCAGGGGACCTCGTAGACAGAGGAGATCATGCTGGGGATCTGGAACAAGAGGGTCAGATCCATCCAATCTCTCCTCTTTTCTCTACCTTGTAGAGGAAGCCATAAAGGAAAGTACACAGTGAGAAGATAGCGACCACGTAGCTGAGCGACCGGGTAAATACCCTCCCAAGGGGAGCAGGGGAAGACGAACCTCAGAGCTAGTACACCTGAGTCGTTCGACCCCGGGGACAGCCCCAGGTTGACGTTGAAGATCAAGTAGGACGCCATGGGAACGCAGAAGCAGATCATGCCGACGAAGAGGAAAGCGCCTTGATACATTCTGTGTCAAACGAGCTGGGAACCGTAACATGCGAATCAGAACACCTGGAAGCTGGGTGTTCTTGCCCAACATATCGAAAAAAGTCTCTACCTCCTGCTCATCACTCATCTCATATACCTGCAGAGTAGTCCTCTCAATCATCGCGAGTCACAGTCAACAACAACATCGCAACCATAATGATTTGCAGGACAGCAAAAATGGTCGAGAACATGAAGAAAAACGCCGACAAACCACTGTTCGACAAAGCTCAACGAAGGAAGCTGACAAGCGTGCACAACTCTTACGTAAAGCAATAGAACACAACCAGCGGCCTGCCATCCTATCAGTGTCCCCGGCAATCGAAGAAAGCACTCCTTACCTTCCTTCCATATCCCAGCTTGTAGAACAGAAGCAGTCTTCTGTGTCTACTTTGCAATAGCAATCTGTTGCAGAACCAAAAAAGAGGTCCCATGCCTAAACAGAAACATGACCTTGGTATCCTCCAATGGGACTGCAACTTACAATGCTCCACGTCAGTGTTGAAACCAGCGCGATCGACGTGTTAGCATGAACCAATTCTTCCTGGACAATGACAAGTCACAGTCAGTCGGGCCCTGCAGATTCCAGGGATATCAGAACCTTGATCTCCAGACCGCCCTTCCCCTCGCTTGTGTCAGCCCAACTGAACGTGACCATGTCGTAGATGCACATTAGGTAAGATGGTCTTGTCAATTCTCCAGAGTTCGGCTTTTTGCATCTTCTTTGGAGCTGATATCGCAAGATTGATGAGCAGACACAACTGAAAATAAGGAGAGAGGTCCACCTTCTCAATATGCTGCATCAACTCCGTCCTGTCTCCGAACTTCTTCACACCTATCTCTTCAAGCTTGTGGATGGTCATCTCGAAGAGCACAGGCCCGTCTATGACATGGTCGATGATGCAATCGGTCCACATTTTGAACTTTCCATGGTCAAGTGTGCTGACCCATGCAGCAACATGTCTCTCCGACCACCCTTCAACTTCCTGTCATGCTATCTCAAACTTGGTAGCTATCATTGGAACGCTTACCTTGTACGACGTGACCACCTGTCCTCCCTCAAACATGCTCAGGTATTTCTCGTAGTTAGAGTATGCGTCTCCATTTGCACTCTGTAGGAGCTTGTCAGAACCCATCACGCAGTGTTGTTCATGCACACCTGCGAAGTGTGATAGTTCAACTCGGAGAGCTCTCGCGATACAGAGAAATGACTGTAGTTGTCATCATTGCCTGGAGAAACAAGCAGGCTGGTCAATCAAACGACTGACCACGTCAACCGTTCCCACCTATTTGCGCTCTTGAGTTTGACGCCATGGATGAAGGACGATGCCCTGTCAGGCAGTCATTCACCCTTCTCAGATCGATGATCACTATTCATCTGTAGCACAGCATCGCGCTAGCATACCTACAAACAGGCTACCAACTATTCAGCAAGTCCTCCTTTCCTTCATTCTAGCCACTCAGCTGCAAGCTCACCGAATCTCGTTCCGCTCAATCTCTCGAGCCCGGTCTAATGTCTCTAAAGAGCTGGTTTGCCCACCAAATTTCACAATCCTATCCTCGTTATCCTTGATCCATCCACTGTCCTCGCTGCACCGTCCTCTCTCTTGCTCCCTCTCTCTTGCTCCCTCCTCATCTGCTCCATTTCACCGCTCCTTGTCCTCTTCTCAGCCATCCTCCGCTGTTCGGATTACCACCCACCCCCTGCTCAAACACGAAAGTACCCACCCACATTGTATGGCAGCAAGTTGAGTACCCACCCCTTATAATCTCCATATCTACTCTCAGAGTACCCCGTATTTACCCGTTTCTAGACAGGGACATTGATTGGTGGGGTCATTTTCAAGGCCATGGACCGCGCCTGGGGGTGGGGTGGGGGTGGACATTAGTGAACCTTCAGGCACCCACTTTTCTGCTACCCCCAATTACGACTGGAAGTACCCCACCCCCAAGATGGCCCCTACCCCATAGAATGTATCTTTAGAGCTGAATACCACCCTGCCCGATGGAGTACCCGGGGCACTTGCTGCCGGCAGTATGGGGTGGGGTACAACCAATCAATACCCCCTTCCCCTACTGCAAACACCGGGTACTTCGATCGCAGAGGTACACTTCGCGCTCACCTAACCCTCAATTTTGACCACCCCACCCTATCTGTTCATTCCCGACCCTTCGGAAGTACCCACCTCATGTCCTCAGGGACCACCCCCTCAGATCTCCCACCCCATTTGTACCAATTTTGCCATCCAGAGGTTACTAGTCACAATCGATTCATTCGGTTCAAACCACTTTTACTGGATTTTACCATGAAAAACCGATTTAGATCGGTCAAAGATGCAATTAAATCATGGGCATCTGAAGGTTTTGAACCGATCAAATCGCAATCTCCTGATTTCAAGCGAATCAATCGACGCTTTTAGATCTGATTCGGATAAAACCGCTCGTACGCTTCTCGGAGATGGCGGCAGCGGCGATCATCGCGCGACAGGCAAGTAGGAGGAAGGAGAGCGAGTTGTGAAGGGAAAGAGACATGACCGAGGAAGAAATGCTGCGGTCAGATCGAGACATGGCAGGCTGGACATCGGGCATGGGAAAAGGGATGGGATACAGCTGTGGTGGGGACGAGAGGTCATGGGGAGACGGCGTGAGAGTCAGACGAAGGAAAGAAGCAGAACATGCAGGCAGTGAGAGGAGACACGACTAGAAGGAGCAAGAGTCGGAGGGAGGAAGGGAGGAAGGGGATGAGGAAGGCTGACGTTGTCTCTCTTGTTGACAGCTGGCGGCAAGGGTGAGCAAGCCAGCCCTCAAGTCATTCAAGGGTAGTAAGAAGCATGGGCATGATGGGAGGAGCCTCAATGGAGAAAACCGCGAGTGGCAAACTGAACTCAAGTGCTTCGTGGACGGGAAACCTGTCCCTGAGAAGCTAGATGTCAAGTCCTGGGACGCCAAAGTCACAGCGGCCTGGGTGGCGTCCTTGAATGACGGCGAGTTCGAGCAGTGGGCCGATCACTTCCTGTTTCACAGGATAGATGGGCCGCTCTTGCTGCAATTGTACTTGATGGCAAGGCACTCCTCAAGTGATCTCTAACAGTCTTTCGCAGCAACGTCCACAGACTGGAAGAGATCGGGATCAAAAGCTTCGGCGATAGGATAAAGATTTCAGACCTGATAGCACAGGTGTACAAGTTGACAATCTCATGCAATTTAAGCTCTATTCATGCTGCAATGTAGCTCAAGCGAAGATATTCAAAGCCGCAAACCGCGATGTTGAGGCAGCCGTCGTGGCCGGAGTGTTTTTACCTGATGTTGACATTTCAGTGGGCCAACACAAGGTCTGACAAAGACTCGATGTTTGCGAAAAGCTCTGATGTCATTCTTCTTTCTGCTCTATCAGTGAGGGTAAGCATGGAGCTGAGATGAAGGTGACTGCACTGGTCGCGCTCTCTCTCTCTCACCAGACATGACAGGAAGAGCTGATTCAAGCAAACGGCGCCATCGCTCTCGTTTCAACTCTGACCTGGAGCATGGTGCTACTTCTGTCCTTGTTGAGCTACCTTTTTCACTTTCTTCTCCCCTCATCCCTCCGACTCGCTTTCCTCCCTTCACCTTTGCTTGTTCCATCTCCCCCTCTCCTCTGCTCTCTCTGCTTGCTTACTTTCTGTTTGCTACTCCTCTCCTACCTTGCAGGCGTGGGACCTCTTCTTCGGCTCTGCAACGCAGTGTTATTGCTCCACCACTAAACCTGATCTGTGTTACTGTTCCACCAGCTGGGATCTTGGAGGGGGGTCAGTGCCCTGCTGTCTTGTCTTAATGCTGTGGTCTGACGGTTGATCCTCCCTCTTCTCAGGCCTCTCCTCATTTTCTACTGCTTTGCTGGATTGTCGGCATTCTTGTTCATGTTCTCGACCATCTATGCAGTCCTGCAGATCATGATGGTCAGTCCTGCAAGGACCTTTGCCTCTGCTCTGTGCTCAACTGTCCTCAAGGTCTACGAAATGTCTGATGACGAAGAGCTGGAGTGTTTCCTCGACCTCGTCCCCCAGGACTCGCTGCTTCCAGGTCCCTTGCAACCTCCTCCTCTCCCACTTGTCGCCTGCCACCTTCTCCCCCCCTAGATCGTTTCCTCTCCCTCTTCCTGCCTCACTCCCTCCTTCACCAATCCTTCTGCTCCTACCTCCCTCCTCCCTCCCCGCCAGCTCGAATCCGCCAAGGGTTCAGAGAAATGGTGTGACGGCGAGTCTATCCTGCAGGAATTTTCCTCTTCGCAGGCATGCTCTGCTTCTCCGTCCCCGTCGGCGTCTACCTCATCTACAACGTCAACCTCGGCATCGTCCCTGGCCCACAAGGACCCGAGCGTCACACCCAGCTGGTGTTCAGGTGGCCAAGCTTCCCTCCCCTAGCTTGCTTCCCTGCCGCTCTCTGTCTCCGTCCTGTCCTCCAACTTCCTGTGCGAGCTCGATGCTCACTCACTCCCCTTGTGCAAGGGTCCTGCCTGCCGCATTCCCCTCTTCCCTCCTCCGTGCTACTCCCTCTCCTTCCTCTCGGATCATGCGTATGACGTCTCCTCGCAGCTATATCGCCGCCATTTTCTCAGCTGTCATCTCCTGCTACGGCTTCCTTTACAAGATCCCCTCCATGGTCTACGCGGTGTATCAGGTGCGGCTTGCTCTGCTTCCTCCTCGCACGCTGACAGGAGCGCAAGGCCAAGATCATGGCAGTGGATGACGACAAGACCAACGAGTGGAGCGAGTGAACAAACTTCATTGTCAAGGGAAAAAAGACACCGAGTGCACTGACTATCAAGTCTTCTGCTTCTTCGCGGCTGGCTCTTTTGCCTCCTCCCCCTCCCCCTCCTCATCTTCCCTCCCCTCCTGCTTCTCCTCACTCTCCATCTCCATCTCTTCCTCCTCCTTGGCGGAGTTCACGTTGGCAGCCTCCACCTTCACCTGAGGAGGAGCGCTCTTATTCACACGGATGCCCGTCAGAAGAAAGCCGCTGTGGCTGATGTCAGAGGACGATGGCACTGCCGCATGCCTGACCTGCCACCCGACATCTGCATGAGAGGATGCGTCCTATTGGGAAGAACCTGAAGGAAGATCAGCCCATGCAGGGAAGGAGGAGAGGCAGGAGGAGAGGCAGGAGGAGAGGCAGGAGCGGAACACGACCTGATATTCTCTCATCCACGTTTCCGTGATGTGCAAATTCAACGCGAACTCATTCTGCGAGAAGAAGGACATATAGACATTAGAACGCAAGGAGGAGCAGGAGCAGGAGCAGGAGCAGGAGCAGGAGCAGGAGCAGGAGCAGGAGGGCGGGGGAAGGGGGAGGAGTGGGTGGGGAGATGGCCTGGCACAGGAGCGGGAAGGGGACAAGGGGCAGAGGAGGGAGCAGGAGAATGGAGAAGGAGATTTTCACGAACAGGTTGATGTGAGGGAGCGGAGGCGGAAGCGGAAAAGGGTAGGAGGAGGTGAGAGAAGTGGAGAGATCAAGAGGGAAGGGAAAGAGAGGGGAGGGGGGATAGCGGAGGGGAGGAAGGGGGAGGGAAGGGGAAGGGAGGGGAGGGAAATGAAGGGGATCGGGGTGCAAGTCGGGGAGGGGACCTGGATCAAGAACTCCTCAAGCTCGAGGAGGGGCTGAGGGGTCGGGGAGTAGATGACGGAGGGGGGCGGAGGGCTGGAGGAGA